>NC_053401.1:13032190-13192190 GCF_016859285.1 Xiphias gladius
TAATCTAGAGGATCTGGAGCAGACAGAAAGCAATTTGTTCAGGGTTATAAGTTAATTAGTTTGCACCTCCTGCTTTGTTCCCAAATGAAACTTTGTGGTAATTTCAAATATGTATTTTGCTTTCCATTTGCGGGAGATTATGAGGCATTAGCCCCACTTACATGGACATATATGTTTATTCGCTTTCATGCCAATAGTTTGATGGGAAGATCGATACAACTCCTAGGTCTGTACAGTAAATATATAGTTAATGCTTGCAGTCAGTTAGCTTAGCTTAGCATAAAGACTGGAAACGAGGAGAAACAGCTAGCCTGGCTCTGTCCAAACGTGACAAAATCTGCCTACCAGCACCTCTACAGATAACTAATTAACACGTTATAGCTCATATGTTTAATACATACAAAAACCGAAGTGTAAAAACAATAATTTGCTGTTGTATGGGGGCTGTTTTATGGTGCCTGGTCCCACCAGAAAATGGTACGGTGAAATGAAACTACGCATCTTTGTGAAATGTTGGTTCTAGATGCTTGGTGACATAGCGACTACTTCCAGGGCAAGTCGGTGAACTGCTGTAGTTGGCATTTTGATTACCATTGTAAACAATTTTGTTCAAAAAAGAAGTTATTAGAGAAGGGAAATAAAGCTCCCTAAGCTAATGAGCTTGCTTATAGTCAGTTAGCAAACTCGTTAGCTTAATTAGTCAACGGGATAATCAGTTCAGACAGTTTATTCAAAAACATATTTATACCAGTGATCCCTTTGTCATAAATTTCTGAAAACACAATGGTGCAGCACAGATAATAAGCTATAGAGTGTATTTTGATCTGTCTGGCTCTCCGGCCCCTCAAAGGTCACACTGTCAAGATGCTTTGCTATTGGTCATCAGCAAGAATTATCAGGGTGAAGTTGAAAAAAATTTGAACTTGACATTGAAAATTCAGATTCAATTTGCTCTTGTGAGCAAACGTAAAAAAATTCATTTTTATGCTGATGGGACCATTTGCCAGGCAACCAGTGGAGAGGTCAAAGTGATTTTTTTTACACTTTTTACACACTTCTTTAGAGGTTCTGGTGAGCAGATTTTGTTACCTTTGGAAAGAGCAAGGCTGTTTTCCCGATGTTTCGAGTCTTTATGCTAAGCTAAGCTAATCAGCTACTGGCTCTGGCTACATATTTGCCGTACAGATTTGAGAGTGGTATAAATTTTCATGTTACTCTCAACAAGAAAGCGAATCAGCGTATTTCCCAAAATGTTGCGCCATTTCTTTGAGTGATAGTCTTTTGTTTATTTTTTTCACAAATGCTGTATATTTGTTAGCATGCTTCAGCTTCCATAATGGGTGTGATTCAGAATCTTTTGCTATATTACTATTTCATTATACGCATTCCTCTGTGTCCTCTTGCCTCCAGATCTAAGTCTAGGCCATCATCCTTTCTCCTCCTTATCATGTCATATAAAATTATCTTCCTGGATCCAATACATCCCTCTCTCTCCAGCTGCCTATCTTTGCTCCATCTGTATCCATCAACTTCTATTTCTTCCAGCAGCCCTCTGTTCGGTTCCCTAGCTCCCTGTCTAACCCCTCCCTGTCTCAGTTTCCTCTTTCCTCATTTTCCTTGGTTTCCCCTCGGCCTACTACATGCTTTCCATCCACTATCTCTGCTTCACTTGCCTCAGGGCAGTCTGTATGTACACTTTATATATTTGAGTGTAGTCTCCCTGCAAAGATTCCACCACAGCAGAGGGATAGGGCTCTGCAGAGGTCAGACCTGTGATGGACATACTGGCCGATACTGACACTGACCCACAGTGCTTCGAGGCAGCCTGTGGTGGCCCCTAGCCTGGATCACCTCCCATCAGTTCCCCTGACAGTACACTTGATCTTATCAGGATAGGAGAGGAGAGGAGAGGATTCCTTTTTTTAATTGTTCCTGTATAGATGACGCAGACTTTGTGGGTTACAACACTGTTTCACCTGTAGAAAGGGCAAATCGGCCTCTATTAACACTTCATTGTCCCCTCCTAGAGACTGTCACTCCCGCACACAAGTTGATCGAATGTGTTACTGCCACTCTGTCACTCACATGCACATCCTCATGTGCACTGGCAAGAGAGAACACGCACATCGCTCCAAACAGCTGGCAGGTCTGAGTGACAGCATTATACACTCAATGAAAACAGCACACACAGTTGAGTGACAGAGATGTAGCTTTCCACAACAATGCAATTAAAAGCTACAATAATTGCCAAGTGAGGTAGGCTATTGTGCTTTCAGGGCGTTGACAGATTTGAGACGGTGGCGATGTAAAATCAAAATATTCACTTTGACATCAGTTACTACAACTCCCTTGGACTCCTTTCCTCTCCCTCCCCTTAGTACATACTGGAAAATGGATTCATTGTGCTGTGCACTCTGGTACCCCCCTGTTTTTATTATCATCTTTAACAACTGTAGGTGGCATGTTTACAAGGCCGCTCATTTGAAATCATGGCATCAGTTTTCCTCTGCTCCCTGCAAAGCATGCGGAGCTACTCAGAGCAGAGGACCTCTACCCCCTAGTGCCCAGGACAGGTACTGCAACTGAGAGGTTACTGTAACAGTGCTGCCTTAAAGGCAGGAAAAAGCTTGGTTGCGCACCACTGAGTACTTTGACTCATATTCATATGAATGATATGTTTTCCAGAGTTCCCTTTTCAGCTCATGCTGAGTAATGGTAATCCGAAATAGCAAAACATCCAAAAAACCACCTTAATTGCAAAGAGTATGTGAAATTCGGTTTGAGGGCTTAAGTCACTGGTGTGTAGTGAATCCATGCATGTGTTGGCAAGATTACTTATTGTGCAGCCTGATCATACATATGCAAATTCTTTCTCATGATCCCAGAGCATTGAAAGAATTACAGCAAGCATCCGTCACACTAAAAGACTCTATACTGGCCCATATAATCACTCAGCTGAATTGAGGGCAAGTGGGGAAAAAAAGGAAATGTTTTTCTTTCTCTCCACATCAGCATTCAAAGGCCAGAGAGGGAGAGAGAGAGCTCCAGTGTACTGCTGCACAGATGCTTTTGAATCATTTTCAAAGACCCTTTCTTACCAAACACGTCCCCCTATGCACAGTGATCGGGTACAGCTTTTTGGTAAATATTTGATAGAGTGGCCTTGTGTCTTTGAGACATGGAGAACGTCCATCAGGAGTTGTTTTTAGGTCAGCTCCAAGTCCGCTTTTCTTTTTCTTTTTCTTCTTCTTCTCCTTCTTCTTCTTCTTCTTCTTTTCCCTCTCCTTCCTCCTTGTTTACTCCCAGTGTAAACTGCAAAGGACAGGATGTGATAGGCGGAGGAGATTTGTTTGAAATTTGCCCCAGTTCAGAAAAAAAAGGCATCAAGCACGTGTGTGTAAGTGTGCCAAGAGATAACGAAGGAGGCCTCCTGCCTCTTGCTTTCCTTCCACAGGGTGCACAACCAGTTCAGGGCTTTCATCCGTGTTAAACAATGTGCCACCTTCTGTGAGAGAGCAGGGAGTTGAAGATAACCCTGAGAAAACTCAAGAAATGGTGTTTGTTGATTTTTTATTTGGGAGTAAACACATACAGTAGTTTTTTTAATTAACCTCAATATGCAGGTAAATACCGTATAGATGTACAGATCAATAATAATAAAATAATAATACAACTATTATCATGAGGTTGAATTGATTTAAGTTGTTGATTCTGATTGTAACTTTAAATCGAGCAACGTTTTACTTTTAAGGAACAGCCATACAGGGCACATCATTAAAATTCATTCATGCAGCATTTGCTCTAAACAGTCTCAACTTGACGACTTATCACCTCTTAACATTTTTATACAGCGATATTATCAGACTTGCTCTGTGTGTTAATGGTACACTCCTAGCGTCGCTAAGTGGCTACACCGCCCACAGACTTCAAAGTAATGGCGAGAAATACAGAATGTGTGTCTGTGTGTGTCTGTGGAGATAGAGGAACCAGCTGGTGCCATCAGTGAGGGATCACCGTGGACCCTCTTAATGGGAAATCGTTATGTAAATCAGGTCTGATTAAAATTAGATCCATACTAGTAAAGTCGAAGGTATAGGTGGGGAGAAGGGATGTTAAATCATATTATTACTCATGCCTCATCTGTCTTGGAGCATTTCTTTTCACACTCATATCTTGTTGCATCTCTGAATAAATCCAAACAAATAATCAAGAGGTGTTATTGGGCTCGGGAATGGAGGTTAGCTATTAGACGCAGACCCGTGTCAACGTAGAGTTTAGAGTTTTTCCTTTCAGAAGTAAATTCGCAATTGTTCTCTTTCAAGCAGAGGAAAAGATGTGAACGAGGCCTTAGTAGTTGACGACATGTGAAATTTCCTTTCAAATTTACCTGGCAGGATTACCCTAATAGCTCGTATGCACGAGAGCCAAGATGTAGGCTGTTAGTTTTAAAACCCTGATTGCTGAGTCTGTCATCTGATTAGGAGGCTTAACTCCTTCACTCTGACACATGGCAACGCTGAGCCTGTGTGGGTGTAATGTAAAGTATGTTTACTGTATGTATGTGTGGAGGTAGGAGAGGGGGAGACTTTTTTATTTAACCTATTTCAATGTCATGCATTCATCATCTCCAGCCCACATGGGATTACCAGATGCATGCACACTTTATCTTGCAGTTTGTACTGTAACTATAAATGTATTTCTAATTATGATAATTTCTCATTTCTAATTAAACATTTGTTTGGCATTTTCACCTTTATTGGACTTGAATGGACGAGGGTGGACGACATACAGTATGATGAGGGTCCATGGTTGGATTTAAGTTGGGGGTGGGAGGGCAATAAACAAACAAGAATTTCATTTGGGTACAATAAACAAACATGAGCACTATGATTCTTTCAAGGCTATTAAGTAGGTGAGCACGATTTCCTCATAAAAAAAATGACATGTGACATACAAGATGGTCAGATCCTTAAAAGGGAAGAAATGAAAAGGAGGTGACTGAGCAAATAAAATATAAACATGCTGATCTTGTTCTCAAGCAGGAAAGCCTTTTTTCTTTTGTCTCTAAAGTCTCAGGCAATTTAGGCAAAGTTTCACTTGCATTTTTCATTTGCACAACAGAAACTAACGAGAGAGTAATTCAAATGAGTGCCTGTTGTGGCAATATTGTCAACAGCTGATAAAAAATTCATTCAATTTACATAATGGGGATAGAGTCTTTGCTTCCAAATGGGGGAATGACAGACAAAACACTGGATTAGATACTATTTAAGTAACTGGACATTTGCTGAGGTAATGATGTAAAGAAATGTACTGTACTACAGTATATTATTACTCTTGAAGTATCATTCAAAGTTTAGTGTCTCGCAGGCAAAGACTTACGGATTATGTTTGTAACATATACAGGGAGTAGGTTTAGATTCTACGTCTAGTCTAAAAGAAACAAAATACACTTCTTACTGTAGTTCATTATTTAGGATAGTGAAGCACAGACGAAACTTCAGGTTTTCACAAACCGTCGTGCATTCGATAACTGAACCTTGCTAATGTAACTGTATTTATTGTATTGGCTGTTTCATGACTCTGTCATTCCGGTTTTTCATATTGCATGTCACACCATAATCTGTTACAGTAAATTCATTCTAAACAAGTCATTGAAAACAGTAGTGTTTTTCAGAGATCTCCTAAAAGAATAGTCTGATAGTGAAGGTGCATATTGCCGTTTCTGGTCAAGAATTGAAGACAGTCATATTTGTCTCTGATTGCTCTCACAGATTTGATGTCAGTACAAAGTGGTTAAATAGCCTTCTGAAAACTGTTACTATTTCAGTTTCCTTTGAACTCCCAAACACCTGCAGCGTAAGTAATCTGAAGTGATGGTTATAGGCTATTTGTACAGCTGTGAAGTGCATATGTGTGGTGTCATATGCCTTACAGGCCTCCACTTCTGTTAATACACACTGCGATGATGTACCACCCAGATGAGTCAAACACACCTGCTGTACAGTGTGCATTCGTCCAAAATCAAGCCAGTGTGCTGATATTAATATGAAGACAATGGACACACATAAACCAAAACCTGTAAATAGTCGTCAGCCAGTAAAGTTATATCATCTGCATATACAGTAGTCTGTTATTAACAAGAACATAAGCAACGGGGTAAATTTTAAAATGCAAGATTAATTTGAATATAAGTTTTAACAGGACATTGTCTTTATGTGAATGTAGTGTGTGTCTGTGTGCATATACAATATGGAAATCTACAATAAGTGTGTGGGGTTTTCTTTTTTCATTTGTCTGTCGATACAATAGCATATGTGCACCTGTACGGTTGAGTGTGTGTTTCTACAATTTGTATATACAAGTACTAATATGTTCTTTTTTTTTTGTGACTGCATTAGTGTGGCCATGTCTCTTTGTGTGTGTGTGTGTGTGTGTGTGTGTGTGTGTGTGTGTGTGTGTGTGTGTGTGTGTGTGTGTGTGTGTGTGTGTGTGTGTGTGTGTGTGTGTGTGTGTGTGTGCATTTGTGTGCGTGTGTGTGTGGCTCTTTATGTGTGTGTATGTGTGTGTGTGTGTGTGTGTGTGTGTGTGTGTGTGTGTGTGTGATTTGGCATGTGTTTAGGGACTGTCCACAGGGGCCTGTTCTGCAGAGCAGCACTGTGGGACAGTGTCAGGTTACCTTGCATCCCTGTACGCAGACAGCTGTGGAATAGTTACTTTTGATCATAGAACAAAGCATTGTGTGGATTCCTGCCTCAGCAAATCTTTTTTGTGTGTACATTAACAGTATACTGTAGTATAGTATAATTGTGTGTGTGTGTGTGTGTGTGTGTGTGTGTGTGTGTGTGTGTGTGTGTGTGTGTGTGTGTGTGCGCATAGGCATTGGCATCTTCTGAAGTTCATCTGCAGTTGTGTGTTGTGTTTGCAGGAGAACAGCATGTCCCCATCTCCTCTGATGTCTGTTTGTGCTCAGACACCAAGGTCAGCCTGACTCAGACACACAGGCAGAAAACTCTAGAATGCACCTCTTCCTTTCCCCAAAGGCTGCACACACCTTCAGCAGCTGCCCATAGCCCACAGTGAACTAATATCCACCTGTGATTAACCTCGCATTACCGAACCCAACGTTTATAGTCTGGAATTCAGAGCCTTTAGGCAGCACTGACTCATAGTGTAGCCTCATAAAACGCACCATTAAACAATTATGAGGCTTTACAACTGCATCACCTGACGTAAGCACAGCCAATGTTGTCTTTGGAGGTGGGCAATGGAGGGGTAGGTTTTGTAGGGGATGTGGCAGGGGGCTGATTACCCCACCAGAATTATTGACCTTTAATCTCTCTGGTTCCTAGGCCTGTTTTTATGTGGTAACAGTGAGACACTGAAGGAACTAGGTATTGACAAAATAAGAACAGCTTGCATATTTGGGAGAAGTAGTACATGGTGTAATGAGTCATACACAAAGAAGCAAGCTTGATTTTAAAATTCTGTGCAGGATTGAAAGACATTTTAAAAAGAAAATGGCTCTAACTAACAGTCTAAACTGCATGAAGGGAAACCAGTTAAAACCAGTTGCCTTCTTTGTTACTGTGCATGTGGCTTTTCTTTCCCTCTGGCAATGGTCCCAACCCACTGCACAGAAAGTTGAAGAGTGTTAAACTTTGACCCCTGCTGCACTGACCTTTGTGAGTCCAGCAAATTGCTAAAGGGCACCACTTGTGCTGTCATTAAAGATAGAGAACAAATGAATATGGTGTATTTCTTAAAAATAGCTATACAATAACAAATCATTGCCATCTTGTAACCAAATGAAAAAGATTTGCTGGGTACAATATCAGCATTCAGATGCAGCTTTTTCCACAGTAATGTTCCAGCTACTTTTGGCAATGTTAAAATTGTAGCCTCTATCTTTTTGCAATTGTCAGAATACCAGGTAATCAGCTTGCACCAACTATTTGTAAGTTCAAACACAGCCTAGTTATTATGTAAGTGTTCACAAAGTGGAGCTTTACACATCACTAAATTAAACAAATTAAACAAAGTTGAACCACACAAACCAGTTCGTCCAGAGGTGGGATCTGGTTATCAATTCAAATTCGGCCTCAAGTAAAATGGTACTGGTGTCTATTCTTGAATTTCTCTGTGTGGGATCAATGAAGTTTATTTTATTAGGTTTTCCTAAATGTATTCACCCTCTAAGTGCCTGTTTTGTAGCTAACTGAAGTAGCTTACAAAACTAGTGTTAGCTTGCTAACAGATGACATTTAGATTGAAGAGGGAAAATGAAATATGTTCAACACATCTTACCTGACACTTATTACCTGACAAACATTTTACAAATAATTCTGCCTATAACCTTAGCTTACATGATGAAATAACATTGGTTAGGTTAACATGATCGGATATTTGCCATTTATTCTAAAACTGCATACAAAGGATTGGCAGTTTAGTTTAACATATTATTTTCCCTCTTAAAACTATTATTTTTGGAAGTTATGTTATAGCTGATTTAGATATTGATAAATTAGTTGTTTACAGTGAAAACAAATCACTAGAATCCCAGCTAGCTGTTACTAAAAACACAAAGACACAAACACAAACTTACATTTCCAAATAGCTGATGCAACACAATCCAGACCAATACATGTAATAAAGCTTGCAATATGCTATTTCCCAAATGTGTAATCTTCCTTTTCTCTGTATTCGATTTCACAGTTCAACACTTACCCCTAAACCAAACTGCCTCTCTAAAGTAAGTTATGGGGTAATTAAGTATTATTAAACTAGATACAATTATTCCTTGAGAGTTTTGTTTTCATGTTTCAAGTTGTTTTGTAATAAAGCTGAATATAATTTGCTAATATTGTTATATTATAGAGTTAATTGTCTAGTGGGTATCACCTGTAATGAGATGTATGAGTGATGATGAATACAAATAGGTCAAGTCTTCTTCGTATATTGGTTGCGTTTGTATGTGTGTGCATATTATGTGTACATGAGGCTGGTGTTAGCAGCGTCACTCTAAATCTCCCTGCAGGTCACAGCTCATATCCTCCTTCATATTTTAAGCAAGAAATTCTTCCCAATAAAGCTGCATTTTATTGGTGTCAGGTCATTTGCCTGTAAAATGGTGCATTGACTTCATTCCACTCCTGTCCTTCTGATTCTTATTCATTTGCAACCTGAGATACCTCTGTGTGCGCGTGCGTGTCTGTGTGTGTGTGTGTGTGTTTGTGTGTGTGTCTGAAAAAGAGAAAAATGAGCTCCTGTCAAGAGGCTATGTGTAATGCATTGTAACCTTCTAACAAGATGGCCACATCCTCGTCGGTGACATTGTGTCATACATTACAGGACTTGTGTGTGTGTGGTTGTTTTAGTTCAGGGGAGCTAATAAGGCCACCAGAACCAATAGAACGATGTGTCACCATAAAGGTCACAAGTTCAATCCGTGTGTAATGTCACACTGTGACATTAAGGCAGACGACCTCTTTACCCAACTACCTTGTGCTGGTCTTTGGTACAGCAGACGCTGTGGCTGAAACACTATAATGTTCCCTAAGCCTCAATTAGAGCATGAAAT
Source organism: Xiphias gladius (assembly GCF_016859285.1). Lineage (NCBI taxonomy): Eukaryota > Metazoa > Chordata > Actinopteri > Istiophoriformes > Xiphiidae > Xiphias > Xiphias gladius. The sequence goes on from NC_053401.1 coordinate 13,041,771, forward strand.
CTTATCTCCTAAAAGTTAATGTTCTCCTTCAAAATATCTGAAGGACAATCGGCCACACAAGTAGGAAAGACAGCGAGGAGATCAAAGAGCGGGGAATTTAAAGGATCTCTTTTAAAGCTTCCTAACCTTTCCTTTTTGTTTTTCAATCATACACGTGATTTCATCCAAAGAACCTATTAACCCGCAGGATGAACTTTCGTCAAACTCTCAGGTATCCTCATCTCTGTGTGTGATGAGGGAGATGGGGTCAGCTGTTTTTATCCCCAGCCGAGACCGTCTGGACCTTTGTCGATCTGGTCTCTGGAGAGTTGGCTGTAATAGCATTTTCTATAGAAATCATAGGACAAGATACAGCTGTGGCTGGGGTCAGCATATGCGAGAGGAGACCAGTATGGCCATGGGACTGTAACGCAATTACATCCTGATACTCAGTGCTTCCTCAGCCAGCGGCTCCTTTAATCAATTTGGTGTATGTTAAATTAGAGCTGCTCGTAACCATTTATGGGTCAAACGTAGTGATATTGGCTGCTGTCTCTGAGCATGTGTGAAGATCAATGCTATGTTGCATCGGTACTAATGAAAACAAGGTCACTGCATTACATATTAACACTTTGTTAACATATTGGATTGTTCACATTATATCAATAACAATAATTTGTATTAAAGCCTTTGTTACATAGATTATGGACCAGAAATGTTATCATTAATCACAATGCAAATATCATACAACATTTGATCTAATAACACACAATCAAATCTCATGATCTTGTAATAAAAGCCATATGGTATGACATGCCACAGCTGTGAATGCAGGCCAGCCAATTTCTTATTGCACTGTGTTGGCTCTTTCCACCAGGAAATCTAAACAAGGACAACCTGTCTGAGGGCTCATTGTCTGCCTGTCACACTGTCGTGCATTTCAATCAGTCATCTCCTTAATAATGTACTTGTTATTGATCGCAGTTAGGAAATTATTCGCTTGCTTCTGATGTGTTTGTTTGTTGTCCTCCGCTTTGACACAGGCCATGTAAGAACAATTATTGGTCTTGATTTGTTATTTTTTGTTGCCGATGATGTTTTTTTTGTCAGCCATGTTGTCCGGGCCATTTAATCCCCATGCACCTTGAATTAAGAGATTCTCAGTTTTAATGGTTTTGTGTGCCTTGCTGTGGTTTTATATTTCTTTTTTAATTGGTATTCTTACAGCCTATTACTAATAATAACCTGAACTTCTTTCTCAGTTTAAAAAAAAAAAACGATGCAAGGTTATCTGTCCTCAATCAAAACTCAGTCAGTTTTCGTTTCATTTTTTTCCTGGTTCCTTGAGATAAGTTGTCCTTGTTGCTGTTGATCATCTGCCACTGAAAAGTTTGACAGTAACACCCTTAACAGTAAACTGTGTTTTTTTCCCCCACAAAACTTAATATAAATAATTATATTTTGTTTGTTTTTGGACTACGGTATATAATCTAAAATCTTTTAAAATAAGTTGAGCATGACAGTTCACTCTTGACAACATTAGTTATACAAAATAATTTCATCACGTTGTTCACTTACTAGCGTTTACTAACATTTTCCAGAGCTTGGATATGGTTGAGAGCTCCAGAAGAAGCTACTAACTACACCTTGAATCAAACTACTGTGTGAAATTATAATATAAGTTTTTAGACCTCTTCGGTAGCAACACTGAACAGAGGATGAAGCATACACATACATTTAAATTATCCATACAGTAGAATGTGACCCTCAAGTTTTAGTATGTATGTCAAAACAATATTAAATTGCTAACAAATAAGCTATTGAATGTAAGGTTTGAGATTCTGTTGAAATTTTCTGTAAAACAAGAGTAACGACCGCCTGTAAAGTGATTACACTAACTGATGCAAACTACTGATGAAACAATGTTATGTTTGCAATTGACCCTCTTGAACCATTTGTTTGATGTACCAGAGCATTTCCAGGAGAAAAGTCAGTAACAATGATAGTTTGTGGAGCTGCTTTGTGTGTGCGTTTGTGTGTGTGCGCATCCCCCTGCCAGCAGGTCTGGCAATAGGCTCTGACACAGTGCCTACTGTTTAGAGGTTTTGGGGGATAAAAAGCTCCTTCCAGCAACCTAAGTCCAAGGGGATTCTCGCTCACAATTATCTACGATGTTCTGACATTTCCGTGCTGTGAGGAAAATAAATAAAAATATCCTCCAATTCCAGACGTCTGTTTTGGAGTGCATTAGCTCTTCATATCCAAATAACCTATCTGTACTGGATTACGTCCCTGCAGGCTATCACTGAAGGGTAATCCGCTCTGCAGCCTCTTGTGTGATGGGTCTAATGGAGGCTTGTGCATTGGAATCAAAGTGTCAGGCACTGTGTGAATAAATAGTGTTCACTGTCTCCGCTATGCACCATAAATTTAGTACATGGTTAATCGACGTGGCAAGCGATTAAGAAGGGCTGAGGCCTGGTTGTGGAGCAGAGAGTCAAGACTGCAGAGGCACTGATAAAGTAAATATACATATCTAAATAACAAAAAAATGACTCACAGAGGAGATGCATTAATTTAAAGGCACTCTTTATTAGCTAGGCTTTTTATACATACAGTACCAGTGAATTTTTTTGTCAAAGAAAATTTAACATAGGGTCAACTGACCCGCAACTTTACTGTATTTATTCATTTGAACAGCTGGTTTGCATGCTGGGTAAAAGTTAGGCTTGCATCCATGCCAAAGGTACATACAGTATAGATCAGTGTCCTGCTTTTAGCATCACAAGAAATCGGACTAAGATTGTCGTGGCAGTCTATCTTGTATCTTTGTTGGCCTGTTGTGGTTTCTGTAAGGTTTTCTGTAGAACACTGCATTTGCTTTTGTGATTAGTCAACACTGTCACTCAACTGTGAAATAATATTTCACGCTACCAGGAGCCATTGACAGACTCTGAATACCCAGCCTGTTCACTGCTCCACACAGGTTCCTGGATGTGTGGACTTGACTTACATATGGATAAACTTTGTCCATAATATCAAACATTTCTTTTGCCACAGCAGTTCCCGTTTGTTTCTCACATAAATAGCATCTCTCACTCAGTGTATACATTTCTTTATAAAAATCCACTTTAAAAGACATCCTGCCACGTCTTACCTCTGAGTCAAATTTTAAAGCCGTGGCTTTTACATACCATTTTATGACGAATCACTCCTTTCTTTCTTTTTACTTAATTTTATTTCATTGAGATTTAAAGAGTCTGTTCTCTTCACAGGAGCGCTGTAAGGATTTGCACTGAAAGATTGACAGTGGATGACGAGCGCTACAGTATTGAGGTGAAGGTGGCCAAGAATGAGACAGAGGTACTTGTCTTTGTAATGGGAATGAAAAAAAATTTAACTCTGTGTCAGAATTTTATGGAAGCTAACAACACTTGTACTTAACCTGAGCTAACTGCAAGCCCTTTGAAGATCAAATGCTACACTCTCATTTTAATCCTCCTTCCACGATTATATCTATTTACGTCTCTAACCACAACAAAGTGAAATTATGATCTTTTATGCACTGTCTGAATTCACAGGCATTTGCAGAGATTGGTATGAAAAGCCATGCGTCATATCAGATGGGATTCCGTAGACTTTGTGGTCTGCTCTAATCCACAAAGGATACAGGAGATTTTCTGTGTTCACGTTGTATTTTTCTGCAACATATCAACACCACATTGAAGATTGCAGAGAGAAGTAGCAGAAATAGAAAAAAACTCTGCCTCGCTTTTTTTTCTGTTGCTGACCCACAGATCCAGTTTGTTATTTGAGAAGATGTTGGAACAGGAGGCTCATAAGAGGCTGAACCTGCAGCGAGTGAAGCAGTCCGGAGACCAAATTGAAACACAAAAAGGGGAGTAAGGCTGGAGGCAGCAGCTTAGTCTGCTTTTTCTCATATTGTTTTCTTTTTGAGCGGAAGGTTCATCGCTTGGCATTTTTAAGCTGCTGATAAGTGCATTATCTTAAAGTGTTGCTCTCTGGAATCAAGAATTTCAAAGTAGCTGTTATCTTCCATCACACTCAGTAACATGTTTCATTTTCATGCCAGGTCACTGGACAATTTGAAGCATGTAATGATGTGTAAAATAGATGACCTACCTGCTCACTCCCTGTCTATCAAAAGAATGTCATATTCTTCACATCTGTTACAGGTATTTCAGTCCTGTACCACCTTAAAGCCTGTTGAGGAATGCAGTACAATATGTTTTTTAAATAACATTATCATCCTCTGACCTTTACATCCCATACAAAAGAAAAATCCTGCAAACAGTCATGCTCACAGGAGCTTAAGACATACTGTATTTGTGCAGTGAAACAGGCACAGTGTCATTTGAAGGCTGGGAGCAAGGAGCCTCTTATGGAGATGGTAAACATACACTGACATGAAAAAGTTTGGGCACCCCTGGTCACAATTCCTGTTTCTGTGAATACTTAAATGAGTAGAAGGTGAACTGATCTCCCAAAGGCATAAAGTTAAAGGCTAAACATTCTTTTCAACATTTTGAGCAAGATTAGTGTATTTTTAGAGTGAAAAAAGGGAGAGGAGCACCATACCAAAGTTTTTGGGCACCCCAAGAGATTTAAGCTCTCAGATAACTTTTACCAAGGTCTCAGACCTTAACTAGCTACTTAGGGCTCTGGTTTGTTCACAGTCATCATTAGAAAAGGCCAAATGATGCAAATTTCAAATCTTTATAAATACTCGGAAGCCCCAAACCTTGTCCCAACAATCAGCAGCCATGGGCTCCTCTAAACCAGCTGCCTAACAGCCTGAAAACTCAATGATTGATGCCAACAAAGCAGGAGAAGGCTATAAGAAGATAGCAAAGCAGTAGCTGTTTCTTCAGTTTGTAATATAATTAAGAAATGGCAATTAACAGGAATAGTAGAGGTCAAGTTGAGGTCTGGATGGCCAACTTTCCCAGAAAACTGCTGGTAGGATTCCTAGAAAGGCAAATCAAAACCCCCCTTTGACTACAAAAGACCTTCAGGACGATTTAGCATACTCTGGAGTGGTGGTGCACTGGTTTATTGTGCAGCAACATCTGCACAAACATGACCTTCATGGAGGAGTCATCTGAAGAAAACTTTTCTGGGTTCCAAAATTCATCGTCAGAAGTTTGCAAAGGAACAACAAACAAGCCTGATGCATTTTGGAAATAAGACCTGTGGACTGATAAAGTTAAAATATAACTTTTTGGCCACATATTCTGGGGTACCAAGACTTTTTCCATGCCACTGTAAAATATTAGAACAGGTTCAAACTCGAGCAATATTTTGGTATAAAAAACAATTTTATTGTTAAATGTACTGTTAATGCTTAGTCAGGGTAACTAAAAGCAGGTTCTTAAAAAACCCCAGCAAACCAGAATTTACAGAGATTTAATAACCCCTGACCTTGGAAATTACATTTCAAAATATTTGCATTATAGATCCTAAGAATTATCAATGCAACTGAATGATAATGTGAAATAAGTGACTATAGGAAATGAGCTAGATTGTATGTTGGTCAAGGTTGGCCCAGGTTTATACAATCAGTACTTCTCCCACTCCTAAGTAATGACTAGCTGTAGCCATCTGGTAATTTATGGAAGCCACCCACATACTACTGTTATTCTTTATTTTTAGCAAGTGTGCACAATGAGTTTAATGTATGGGGACGCATGTTTTTGCATACACCTGTATTGTCTATGTATTCATTCTGGTATCCATGTACTGTAGGCTTTGTGACTAAACCGTTTGCCTCTTACATCCCTTTTCCTCATTGGCCATTGATGTAGTCATTGGTTTTTCATGGTTTGACACCCCATGCTAATTTGGGGGCTTTGGGGAATGTAAATAGGAAGTGTAATGTTGCCATGGAGTCAGTTACTTGGTCAGTCAGTTACTTCCCCCATTTATTTTAGTTATTTATCTAGAACATATTTATAACAAATATAGCATCATCAAAAGTATCCCAAATGACCTATGTGCAGTGCGCCCATGGATGTACAAACAGTCATCACTGGATTACTTTGGCATTGTAGCAAATTTAAAAATGTGATGATTCTCAGGCAACTTCTGGATTTATAAGGATCATATTTTCTCTATGAGTTCTAAGTGGATTTATGGCAGCTAATTCGCGATGGTTATTGGAGGTATAAAATCCTTTGGAAGTGTATGTCACATTGAATCTAAAAATATGTGTATCATGTCTGTGTGTTCAGCTTTGACTGAGTTATGTAAAATTTATGTCAGTTATCCAAGAAAAAAGTAACCTTCAAAGATCTTAATTGTGACACACTGGCACAGGAATCCCAAGATTATTACTACACAGACCAGTGTTTTACATAGGTTCTTATCTACTTTACATTCTGAACTGTTGGTGGCAGTATAGGTCAGGATGCTGACACCATTACAAATAAGGGTTCTGACTCATACTTACAATGTTCACTTTATCATAATCTCCACCAGGGGCTGTCCAAGCATCACCCTCCATTCATCCATTCATCCTTCACTGATGCATGAAAAGAGATCAAACTTAACTGGTCCACAGACACCATACACTGTATTTGTATAATAATTAAGCCAATATTGAGGCAGTTTTTACATTATAGTCTTATCCAGATCAACTTACAGTAAGTAAGCAGGTAGAGTTTCAGTGGATTGTTGAACAATATAGTGTGTTATGATTGCACATGGCAGAACTACATGTCCACATGTGCAACATATGTACAATATCTGTTAAATATACATAATAAAAACAATACAGTTTCCTGATGTTGCATACTCTACCTCATGTCATTTAGCTTTTTAAAAAAAAATGTTTATGCCGAACAGATGGCCTTGTTGTGATTGGAAACAGATGGGGTTTCCGTGGTAATATCAAACATACAACACAATGTTACAGTATATTTGCCCCAGCTTTGACTTCCAAACAGAAATTATTTCAAAGCTTTATTGTCTGCTGCTGTCACTTGTGTGTCAGTGCAGCTTAGACTGAAACAAGCAAGAAGTAAGCCAGTGGGACAGTCATTTCGCCATAAATTGCTAATATTACTGTACAGTCGAATGGCTTAACAAGTCTTGGCTATGAGATCCATCCAGATTCCGATATCTATCTTTTTATTTTTGTTGATGTGGTGGTGCTGAGATTCCGAAGAGCATTGCAAAGGTGTCATGGGAATGATTCAGTTAAACATCTGTGATGGGAGGTGCCCACTTAATAAACCTCAGGTTATTAAGCCCCTCTCTCTCTTACTCACCATTCTTTCTTTACTGTGTATCAAAGCCAGGATTCTACATAGGCACTTTTTCACATGGGATACTTATATTACATCCTGTGTTTTAGCAAATAAGAAAAGTTTGATATTTTTCAGTCGTCATCACAGTTTTTATAAAAACTAAACATATTCAGACCTGAATTTTCCTCATATAATGATAAGCAACCACTTGAGTAATGCTTTTCAAGAAATGCAGCAGGAAAATAGCCACTGACAATGTGGCAAAGGTCCATTAGATGGATGCTACTGGTGGATTTTTGGTCATGAGCGAGCTATGGTTACAGCCTGGTGAGAGCAGTTGCCAGATGAACTGGAGGAGACAACCCAGCTCTGTCAGCTCATCTGTTGGTAAATGTGTTTTTTTGTTGTTTACCAGTGCTTCTTTTGTATACTTGGAATGTTTGAAAAACTCTAACACCTGACAGTGGGTTTAGGTTATGGGTGCTTAAGAATGCAGAAAGCCAGTCTTCTTTGATGTATCTTTTAGTAAAAACAAGCAAATTTTATCTTTTCTAGAATAATGACACAAGAATGTCAAACATTTTTCTTCATGTGGGTAGCTTTATGCTATTTACTAGCTCTTGGGAATTCAGTTCAGAGCTACTTTGATGTCATGAAACGCAACATGAAAGAGTTCTTACCTTTAAACCACATTCTTCACACGAGCGCACTGAGCCAATTTTTTTTTTTTGACGTACTCATATTTTCCTGACTAGATTCAACATTTCATAAAAAGTCAACAAACAGGAGATTCTGTATTTGCTTTGGTTAGACTTATGGCTTGTGTGACGGAGTACCCCAGGGACACATCCCGGGACCCTTGAACATCTGAAAGAGTTAGAACTCGAGCCAGGTTGGTCATAGCAAGGCTTTTAATCCCTCCCTAAGCCTCCTGCACGCTATGTGTAATTGATCATTATAAATCATTTTATATAATGGTATTAGCCGTGGAAAGGGGGCAGAGAGCTTATAGCAGTGAGAGGATTCAAAGCCGTTTTCATCATGCACATTAACAGAAGAGGCTCGGATTTCATGTAACAGTTACTCTTGTAGTGATCTACATTTGTAAAATATCTATCCACCTTGAGTTGTGATATATTAAACTGATGTACATTTGCCTAGGATTTTAGGGCTGGCAATGTTGATCTGGACTATCTCGAAATCTCTATCTGGATAAAATACCATTCAATTTGGTGCAGTCATATTTGGTAACCAGAGGATGAAGCTTACTGACTTTGATGATCCCCCAACTGCTACTCTAGCTACAGTAGCAGGTTGACATTTTTGTTTTTTTGTGAAATAACAGCAAACAAATAACGACTATTGGATGGACTGATATGAAATTGTGTGCATACAGTCAGGGTCCCCAGGGGATGAATTCTAATGACTTTGGTGATCCCTGACTTCCCTGACTTCCTCAGTGTGTCCTACCAGACAAACAGAGTTATCACTTATCCAGTAAAATAAGATGGATTGGCAAAAAAATTGCAGACAGACATTTGGGGTTCCAAGATGATGAATCCTAAAGACTTTTGTTATCCAATGACTTTTCCTGTAGTACAACTATAAGGTTGACATTCGTGATTTTGAGTAATATGTCTCAACAACAATTGGATGGATTGCCATGACATTTAGTGCAGGCGTTTGTGTTCTCCTCAGGATGAATTGTACTAACTCTCATGATCCATTAATCTTTCCTTTCGTGCCATTGTTAGAACAAAAATTTGTCCAAAACTTTGGTTTCTGACCAAACACATTCTGCTCAGTTAGCATATTGATATTAGCATTTAGCTCAAAGCACCACTGTGCCTCATAGAGCCACTAGCATCACTCTTACGTTTATGTTTGTTTTTTAAAGCATTTAAATTTATCAGTTAAGTAGTGCCCATACAGTGCTGTAGAGTAGAAAAACTTACATATGTATATTAACATCAAGACTATATATATATAATTTTGCATCCTTTTCATAGGTGTGGTACTAATGACCTCTTCATGACAAACAATCTCTGTCAACTTAATTACCCAATCCACAGGTATGCTGCAGGTATTTGGTATGCACATCGACCAGCTGTGCCACCGAGACATCCTAGATAACAATCATCCATCATACATACACAGTCTGAGAAAGGATGCAGTATATGTTAATCCATTTTAAGTTGATGTCTCACATTGATGACCTTTACTTTATTCTTAAACAGGGATATCATAATTATATTTAAAACTGCAGTGACACTAAGATTACCCAGATTTTGCATTGTTGTCATCGAAAACTTTTGTTTTATTATGCTGTGATAATTATGTTGCAGAATGACATACGGGACTTTCATCATTAACAATAGCATTTTTTCTACAACTGAATACAACTTTGAAGGCTAGTCCTAACATCACCTCTAATGTCAGTTTCACACAAAATGACAACACAGTATTTCATCTGATTTAAATCATTATGATGAAAAGGGAAAACATCAAAGTTTTGTTAAAAGCAGTGTGGTCTTAAAACCTTTTATAATTGCCTCAGAGGTGTTTCATCTGATGTTACATTTTGAAGGCATATATGTCATGTAGTTTTGGCAATACAAACTCTCTGGCTTGGGGCTTTAAAGATCTGTGAATCTCTGACAGCAGCTGCAAACAGCTCACAGAATGCTAAACAGCCAAGAGCCATAATGTTTCCTCCTTGGTTTGTGGCCAGATAAACATGCACCAGTGTCCATATGTTCAGTGCTACCTCTGCTGGCACTAATATGGCTCCGACTTACATCTATTCAGTTGTAGTAAGGCTGTTTTTTTTGTGTTTTTTTTCAATCACAGAACTCAATTGCTAAATCACATATGCACTCAGAAGGCTGCAGCCCGGAAGAAGCTGAGCATTAACTAAAGTGTGTGGCTGAGGTAAACACCTGAGCTCATGATGTAAATATAGCAATCAAATTATACCATGAAAGGGATTTTGGATCAGGGTAATGGGGGTTTCCGGGGCCAAGATGTTGTGTGAAAACTGGATCAGGAGTAAAGGTCTGAAAGAAACGTGCAAAATGAATGATAGCGGGTTTATCTTGAAATACATCATTTTTCAAAAGGAATGAAGATAAATGAATTTTCAGATTTTTTGAGCAAGATGGCCCTCGAACCCCACCCTCCACCGTGAACCACTACCACCACCACCCTCCCCACTCTCTCTCCTTCCACATGCACACTGTCTCTCATTTTGTCATGTACACACATACAGCAGGGACACGCACACCGCACACTTAAACACAATCGCATTTGCACATGCACACAATCAACAGACCGCATTTATTTTGCTTTATCTTAGAAAAAACACTTGCAAAAAGAACACCAGCGCATATGGTGCTCATTTCTGCACCAATGGCCTAATGCTCTTAAGTTCATTCTTTGTTCTTAGCATCATTGTTTTAAAAGGGAAGACAAAGCAGGGCAGTGTCTACATGCTGCTTTTTCATAGTAGAAAGCAGAACACTGCAGCTATTGTGCTTGTCACCTCCTAACTCCCTGCATCCTTAGCAAAACTTCTGACAGAGAAAAGTTCACAAGTAGCAGGGGTGCATTTGGTGGAGGGGATTAAACATGACACTGCATTTTTATCAATATCCTTCACCTTAAAATACTGTATTTGCAGTACATGTAGAATCTGGTGTTCGATGCATGATCGTCATGTAAAAGAATTGATGCTCAAAGTAAAGACTGGTTTGTAGCTTTTATTGAGGAGACTGAGGCCATGTCCTCTATATTTTTTCCGGAAAATTGGGGTTTTAGCGACCATTGTACGTACCACTGTGAATATTCTATAGGCTGATTCCAGTATTTTTAGATTTACGTTTCACTACTTTTAGGCCAAGAAATAAAAAAAATACGTTGAAATAATTAAAATAATACATTACTTTATTGATCCTAAACAATAAAATCATTCAGGAGTCCCCTACCACAGTGTATAGATTTACAATCTTTTTTAAACTCAGTTTTAATTGTTTAACTAATAGTATTATCTATCAGTGTGTTTGGTTGTATTTTTAAATTGTCTGATCACTTTTCACTAGATCATGTTTGGGGGTTTCATGGGGAAAAAAACATTTCTAGACAATATATTGAAAACTGGATGAATCAGTTAGAGCATTTAACAGACTCTCTTTTGTTTCCTGGTCAAAATTATATGTAGGGTCAGGTTGGGGTTGGGGTGGCTGAGACCCCTGGCCATCCTGGCTATGGCCCTGAGCACAGTTAAACACGGGGAAGTACAGTACAGTAGCTATAGGTTAAGCTAACCTACAGTTCAGGTGGACTATGTTTTTAATATGTGGAGTAGACCCAAATGAATATTTGAATTAAAAATATACAGTAGAATGCATCATATTGCCTAGCCCTAGTAGCCCACATGTTCCTGTTCATTGGAGTCACAGCGCAAAGCATCCTATTTTGAGAAAAATAAATATCCAGATATCTTTAAAAAGCTTGTTTGAATGAATGGTAAACGGACTGCGCTTATATAGCACTTTTCTGGTCTTATCAACCACTCACAGCACTTTACACTACATGCCAAATTCACCAAGTCCCGCACACCTTCATGCATCACATTCACACACACATACTGAGGGCACAGCCATCAGTAGGGCAATTTGGGGTTCAGTGTCTTGCCCGAGGACACTTCGACATTTGGACTGAAGGAGCCGGGGATAGAACCACCGACCTTCCGGTTAGTGGACAACCTGCTCTAACTCCTGAGCCACAGCCGCCTTTTTAACATGTTCATGCCCGTTTCCAGAATCCTTAGAGTATTTTAACCATCTGGATGAAAAATATTCCATCTATTGCACAATAAATAAGATTGCTAACCAGTTCCTCAACTTGCTACTGTATTTCCTATCTAGGTAGCCAGGAATGACATACACCCTTACACTTTTTAACTACGATGGGAACATTTTTGGTTCGGACTGAAATGTCTCAAAACTATAGGAAGGGTTGCTATGAAATTTCATACACACATTTGAGTCACTTTGGTGACTTTACATCTAGCCCCACAGAGAGGACACATTTTTAATTTTGTCCAACTTTGGTTGGACAAAATAATATCCAAATTCCTGCAAAATTAATAATATCTCCAGCAGCCTTAACTGTTAGTTGTTTTTTGTGCTAATTTGCAAATGTTAGCATGCTAACACACTAAACTAAGATAGTAAACCTGAACATTACCTGTTAAACATCAGCATCTTGTCATTGTGAGCATGCTAACATTAGTGTTTAGCTAAAAAAACAAAACAAAACTAAATAATTTAGTTCAAAACTACATGCTGAATGCTGTGCCTATACAGCCTCACAGAGCTGCTAGCATGTCCGTACACTCTTAGTCTTGTTAAACAAAAGGGAAATATAAACATGTTATTTTATATACAAACATGAAAATATTGGAAGGTAATATCAATATACCTCATAATAAATGTTTAATTTTGGTTTGCATTGTACAAATTAAGCATGGAGCTAGCATTTATGGCTACCATCTTTGTTTGGATCAGAAAATGAGGAGCAACTTGGGAGACAGGTTGGAAAGGTTTAATCATGCTAAACTTTTAATCATCCTACAGATTGTTTTTTGTCCAGTGGGAAGAGTCCTTGACGAATCTGTGAATAACTACAGAACAAGGGTAAATGCAGTTAAAAGACCTTACGGGTTTTTCAAGTAAATCAGATGCCAGCAAGCTCTGCCACTCAAATGTAATGGTATATATGAGAAGCAGAAACTGGGGCTACATGTTAACTTGTGTTGATTTAGCATAGTAGCCTACATTTATTTTAAGTGAAAAAAGTTCAATTACTATCCCATTGATAATAGTGGTGGTGGTTACTTGAGGTCAGTTGCGTCTCTTTTATTAAGTTGCCACTGTAAATATGAAACCTTTCAGGACTACCTGTGAGCAACCAGCCCTCCCTTTTGTCCAAGATTAAAATTTCAAATGATCACTCTTGACAGATTATTTTCTTTCAGAGCGCCCCCCCCCCAAGGATAACCAGAAAGGGCACTTTCTTCCCAAAGTTACTTAAGCTGTTAGGAGTGTTCCTTCGCAGAGTTGACACATTTCATTTTTTTCATTTCAGACTCAGACAGGCTTAGTAACTGCTTTGTGAGTGAAGTCTGAGTAGCTTAGCTTTTTAAGCGCAGACTGGAGCGGACAACTCGGCCAAGAGTAGATGTGCGATTATATCTTAAAGGGAGGGGCTTGAACGGGTATTCACTTTGGTTTTTATCACTGAGCGTAGTGGAGGTCCAACTACAGACTGGCTCTCTCTCCTCTCCTCTCACTCGACTCAAGAGCTCTACTTTGTCCCGTTAAGATCCACAGGTAAGTGCAAAACCTTTGAACTGCCTGCACACTCATCCCTTAAAGTTTTATAGACGTCCTCAGCAAGAGTTCACGACCCACTGATGCTTTAGCAAAAGGAAATTACGATGCATTATTTGACGATGGGAGATTATCACATTCCGGGTCTCCACTGTGCGCATGGGCTGCTGCTGCTGATACTTTTCACAATATCTTGCCGCTCCCTCCTTTGTGCGCTTTCCACGCCAAGAGTTGACTGAAGGCGAAGTAAACTCACGGTTGCGAGCTATAATAAACTTTTCTATGGCTCGTGCACTGACGCTGTCATGTAAATGTTTTTATAACCGCGTGACTACACAAAGAAAAAGCATTTGCCCACTCCTGTAACGCGCGCCCACTCCTACAGATTCTTATCGAACAAAGTATGAAGGGGCAGGGTGGTGTCTGCAAGCCCTCGGCCAGCCAAGTTTCTCCTCAGCATGCGATATGGCACCAGCGACTATCTGAAACAACTTCTAGGACTGTAACGTAAAATTTTAAAGATAAATAAAGAGTTTCTGGCTGTTGATAACATTCTTTGTCAATAGCATCCCGCAAACCCCAGTGGAAAGCTGTGTTCTTGATCCATAATAGCAGAATGTGGATAACCCTGTTGAAATTTGACATGTGGAAAGTGTACAAAGACAGGCCTCATAAGGCTACCAGTTCACCACATGCCTCTAAAAGATAAAATTTAACCAGAAGATCTTTCTGATTTACAAATGGCAATTGTCCTTTGGTGTATGAACTTGAAACGCATCAAGCATCTCCTGCAGACAAAACCATAGGGCAGGCTTGCAAAAAGCCCATTCGCAGATGAATCCACTTTTCATCGTTTCAAGGTATCACATTCTTTGCAATCCCACCACCCCTGAGGCAAAAGAGACTCTTCAACTCTCATTGTACTTGAGTTAGGCAGCAAGTCTTTTGATCTCGGCTTTATTACATAGTAGTATCTGTGAAATGGAAGCATGGAAAATGGAAGAGGGTGGAGGGAGGGAGCTTCAGAGGGTGGATCTGTAAGTTCTTTTCTTTTTTTGAATGCTTTGGGGCTAGAGACAGCATAGTAATTGTCCATGAAACTGTATCTGATAAGTTGTGCAGTGTTTGGAAAACACGTGGAGAATGCCCCCCGCTCCTTATAAGGCACAGACCCAGCCTGGTGACAGATGATTGGAATAGCCTCTGGAATGCAATGCATAACAATCCTCCAGTACAGTGGTTCCCAACATTGCTGTTTGATGAACCCCCACAGCCCTGTCAGATGAGCTCATTCCCTCCTCATCAACAACGACATCATCGTGTTCCAAATGTGTTAATTTGTACTGATTTTAAACTGGATGTCGTTTAATACTATTTATTATATTAATGTGGATATTGCTACAACAATTTCTTTAAACAGTTGAACTGTCAGGTCCAGGTTTAGGTCAGTTTGGTCGAGTTTGCATTTGTAGTGCTAACAGTTGGAGTAGCAGAAGCTGGAGATTTCAGGCATTCACCAATTACCTTTAGCTATTTCAACCATTCCTCCACCATTTATGTTTTTTTCACTACTTCAACTTTTAGTTACGTTTCTACTGTTTGTCCATTATTTAGCTATCAACCATTTATTGATTGCTTCTAGCAATCTATTTCAAACATTTACCCATTTCTTTTAGCTAACTATTTCAACCATTTATCCATTATGTTTAGCTGCCTATTTACACCATATCCATTACATTTACGTTGCCAACCATTTATCATTAATTTCAACTAACTATTTCAACTAGGTATCTGTTACACTACTGGTGAAAAGTTTTACAACACCTCCATTTTTGCAGTTGTTATTTAAATTTACATAATTAAATGTCTCAGTGTTTCATCAACTGGAGATTTTAAAAACAAGGTATCATAAAACTTTCCTGTTGAAATAAATTTAATTTAAATTTGATTAATTCAGCAGCTGAATACACTTGTGACATTCTTTCTACAATGGAAATCAAATATTGTTCAGAAGGTTTGTCCCAACACTGTTGCAGAAGTTCCAATGATGTGTTGTACTTGTTGGTTGCTTTGCTTTCACCTTCTGTCCAGTTCATCCCAAACCAGCTCCATGAGGTTCAAGTGTGCAGATTGTGCCGGTCTTCCATCATTTGAAGCCACCAATTAGTTCTTTTCTTTTAATGTTTTGGGTCATTGTCTTGCTGTAGGATGAACCCTTGACCAACCAGTCTTTCTTCCTTTGTTACTTGCCTTTTTCTCACCATTCTAATAGCAATACACGGTACTACTTCCTGCAGTACAGTATTGTTCTAATAATGCATCAGAGGATGTAGTAACACAGTTTGTTCCCACACTGACTTTGTACAGATAGAGAGTTTGTAAGTAAACAACAAAAGTTGGGGCACCTGTAGGAAATGTTTGCATTAACTTTCAATGCTTAATTTACTTCCATAGCGGCAGAAAAAATGTAAATTAACCAATTTCTTAATCCCTGAAAAAGGTCTGTTTTCTATTAATTTTACGGGATTTTTCAGTTTTTGGTGACCTAAACTTTTTTTTTTAAATCTTAGGGAGATTACAGCTTACCTTTGCACCATTTAATGTTATTCACTGGACCATAACTGCTTAAATTTCAATAAAAACTGGAAAAATTTGGTTAATTTAAAACTTTTGACAGGTAGTGTACTTTTACCTAAATACAGTGCATTATAAAACTGTTAAGACCCCTTAAATGTTTTCACATTTTATTATGTTGCAGCCTAATGCTAAAATTAAAAAAAACAAACAAACATTTTTTCCCACATAAATCTACACATGATAACCCATCATAACAATGTGAAAACGGAATTTTAGAAAATTTGCTTTGACCCTTGAAATTTAGCTCAGGTGCATCCCATTTCTCTTGATCATCTTTGAGATGTTTCTACAACTTGACTGGAGTCCACCAATGGTAAATTCAATTGATTGGACATAATTTGGAAAGGCACACACCCGTTTATATAAGGTCTCACAGCTGACAAAGCATATCAGAGCAAAAACCAAGCCATGAGGTCAAAGCAACTGCCTGCAGAGCTAAGAGGCAGTGTTGTGTCGAGCTACAAAAAAAAAATCCTGCTGCATTTAAGGTTCCCAAGAGCACAATGGTCTCCATAATTCTTCAATGGAGGAAGTGCAGAGCAACCAGGACTCACCCTAGAGCTGGCCGCCAAACTGAGCAATCGGGGGAGTACGGCCTTGGTAGGAGAGGTGACCAACAACCCCCTGGTCACTCTGGCCGAGCTCCAGAGATCCTGTGTGGAGATGGGAGAAACTTCCAAAAGGACAACCATCACTGCAGCACTCCACCGATCTGGGCTTTATGGCAGAGTGGCCAGACAGAAGCCTCTCCTCACTGAAAGACACATGATAACTGTTTGAAGTTTGCAAAAAAGCACCTAAACAATTCTCAGACTGTGAGAAAAAAAGATTCAGTGCTCTGCTGAAACCAAGATTGAACTGTTTGGTCTCAATTCTAAGCATCATGTCTGGCCAGACAAGACATGACACTTAGAAATGGTTGTCCTTCTGGAAGTTTCTCCCATCTCCAGTCTGGTTCTCTGGAGCTCAGCCAGAATCACCAGCGGGTTCTTGGCCACCTCTGTTACCAAGGCCATTGTCCCCCCGTTTGCTCAGTGTGGCTGCACAGCCAGCTCTAGGAAGAATCCTGGTTGTTTTTGGGTTTTGTTCCGATATGCATTGTCAGCTGTGAGACCTTATATAGGTAGGTCTGTGCCTTTCCAAATTATGTCCAATCAATTGAATTTACCACTGGTGGACTTCAGTCAAGGTGTAGAAACATCTCAAAGATGATCAAGAGAAAAGGGAGGCACCTGAACTAACTTTCAAATGTCAAAATCTGAATACTTATATTGGTGTGATACTTCAGGTTTTTCTTTTAAATAGATTTGCAAAAATATCTAAAATTCTGTTTTTGTTTTTCATTATGGGGTATTGAGTGTAGATTGATTAGGGAAAAAATTAATTTGAATGATTTTAGCGCAAGGCTGCAACATAACAAAATGTGAAAAAAGTTTAGGGGTCTGAATACTTTCCAAATGCACTGTATGTCAACCATTTATCATTACTTTTAGCTAATTTTTTCAACCATTTGTCCATTACTTTCAGCGAATTATTTCCACCAGGTATCTTTTACTTATAGCTAACTATTTCAACAATTTATCCATTACATTTAGCTATCTGTTTAAACTTCTGTGCTCACTTGCTAACTTGATATGCAGATCGATAGTGACTCAATATGTGAATATATATTTTTCGTTAAATCATCAGTTCGGTTTTGTCAAACTAGTTGACCTACTCTACCCTTACAAGTACCTCCTGGCAACTGCAGCAATAACTCTGGTTAGGATCTATAGGATAGGATTTTTTTTCCTTTTCAGTCTTTGCATGCATGTTAACACGAACACATACATTCTCACACAGCTATTTCCAGGTTGAAACACACAGAAAACAACTGGCTTTACAGTCAAATGCATGTTGTGCTTTGTAGTGTACTTAGAAGGGTTTCTTATAATTGGCATGATATCATATGGGTGCAGAGGAATCTGGAGGTAATTGCACAGAGTGATAACAGGGGTTTGGCAGTGGAAGGCGAGAGCCAGGGCCAGGGTTAGGGCTGGGCGGGCAGGATGTAGGGAACACTGCCATGCATTTCCGGAGTCTGGCTCTGTACTGCACAGTGCAGCGAAGGCTTCTAGTTACTGTATGCTGGCTTCATCTCCTTCTCCCTCCCCTCTCTCCCTTCTCTCATACACTTGATTAAAGTTAAATGTTGGATCAGTTGATTATTGTGTCTAATTCTCATCACAATCAACATCTGCTAAAGCATGGAGCATTCATGAATCTGTCCATGTATGGTTATGTGTTTACATGCATGCAGTATATGCGGGTGTTTTGTTATAGTTTGATCCTAGATACTCATAATCCAGCACAGTATCAAGTTCCAAAGCAAGAATCCAGAGTTTTCCTGCAAGGCAATAGTTTCTTACCACCACAGAGCTAAGGCAGCCAACCGAGTGGCAAATTCAATTTGAATAAAGTGGAAAACTGGCAAAGATAATTTTCTAACACAAATGATCGGACCATTCTGTTCTTCTTTTTATAGATGTTTACCTATACTGTGTTAAGTGTTAAGGTTTTTTTAATGTTGTTCAGTTTCCAGTGATCACATGCTGACACGTCAGTCCAAACATACATTGTTTCTGCACAGCAGGTGCCAGAGCTATTTTCTGGTTTCTTCCGATAAAGGTACAGTCAAATTATGTAAGGCAGGTTTCCTGTGCTCTAAACTTTTTGCCCCTTGGTTTAATTTTATGCAGACTTTTTTTGTTCTAAGAGATGCAGCCCTACCATGCCTGTAGGACAACAAGCAAAATGATTTCTTTCTTTTTCATCAATGAAGTCCCTGTCATCAGTGTCCATCACTTGGTTGGAATAAAGTTAATTTAGGTTTTAGGTTTGTGTCTTCTGGACAACAGCAGGAGTAAGACAGGGTTCAGCTCATTTGAAGTGATTGTGATTGACATGCAGCTAGCGCTCAAGGGACTCTGGCCCTAGACTCAAGCCCCGCAGCGCACTCGTTCTGTTCCCCCTTGCCTTTGAATTTGATAGCATGTAATTTGAATGCGCTGTATCCAGAACCGCACACTAAGTTGTATAATATGGTGAGCTTGGACGAACGAGCTGGTCTTGGGTTGGAAAAGAATTCTTAACTCTTTCACCAAGTAACGACAGTCAACAAGTGGTAGACAAAAACTGGCTGCTTAATTGCTTGTGAAGTCACATGAGGACATGAAACCTTAGATGATGTTTATTTATGTCCTGGAAAATATGCAGTACGAGTTTTGCAGATGTTTGTGATATAAATTCGAAATTCCTGCTATTTGCCATTTCAAAAAGAAAAACCTCATTTGCCATGAAATTTCCCTCTGTATAATTTAGCTTATATTCTGTTTTTTGTTCCTCATTATGCAGCCAAGATGACATGGAACAGTTTTGTAGGGAAATAGCCACGCTGCTCTGGGATGTTCTGCCATTTGTTCACTGCACAGTTAGACTCTGGTTCTCCCTGGGGTGATGGAGAGTGCTCACTTTAATTTTTTTCTCAACTTTTAGTGGACCCATACCCTGGTTTATAATGGATTAACCACCAAATTAAGTCTAATTTAATCAAACCATATTTACATAGCTATTTTCAAGCCACAGATTCATTACACTTTACATGCAAAAAGAATTTCACAATGATCATTCCTCCTAGGATCGGGATCCTTACTTCCTTTCTTTCCAAACTATTTCCCAAACTTGGATTCTCTTGAAGCAGTCATGTGGGCATGAAAGACCTGTGTTTGAATTCCTCTAGGCTTTAGTCACACTCTGATGAAGAGGGTTTGTTAGATCAGCCTCTCACTTTTGTCGTTTTCTGACTTTAAAGTGCTATCACTCAAGGCCAGGCTGTCTAATAGGCAGTATGGCATGTCTGTGTTGGTAATTGGCATATTGGTCCGCCATCTGCTTGTTGCCAGATGCCAAGCTCCACCAGAAGTTTCATAGCTATAAAAAACAGTATTGTATTCCTTTCCCCCCTAAGTAAATCTTTTTTTTAAGTGGGTGATGATTTAATTCATGAGGCAGCCTTGCTTTATATCTTAAAAGGTAAAACCTCCTCTCTTACTCACATGTTCTACATTTCTTGGGGTTTTTGTGGATGATTGATTGTGCGAGAGTGAGGTCAGCGCGCCCAAGCAGTGCTTCTGATGTCATCCTACAAAGATGCATGTTCTCCCCTCTGTTCCCCAAAGTGGGTTATTCGGAGAAGTGTACAACACTGTTGAGAAGGACATTTAGCCTTTAGGCTTATTCTCATCTGATAAAACAAGCACAGGAAATGTCTCTGTTAGCTGATTGGCCCTGTGTTTTCCTTTCGGCGTCCTCCCACTGGGACCTCAGACGTGCATAGTGTGTCCCTGTGGAGGAGAAACAACCTTACTTGTGTCTCTCCTAACATCTACATTAACGTTCCTTTTGTCTCTGTCCTCTCCTTTGACACCAGTATATTCTACCTCAGCCTTTTTCTCCCAAAAAGAAATGATTACTATAGCATTGATTCTCACTTGACCCTACTTCTTCTCTTCACCAGCTTTCCATTCTTCCCCTAAGTCTTCTCCTCAACTCTCTTCTCCTCCTCCTCCTCCTCCCTTCTAATCTCAGCCTATCATCTTCCTCCCATAACGTCCCAAAACTAAACAAACATAGCTAATCAAGAGCCTGTCAAATCACCTTTTAAAAGTTCCATATTTTAGGGTAGATGGGAATAAAGGGTACATGGAGGTAATAAGGTGATGTAAATCCCAACGGCGTGTGTGAAAAGTATCACTGAGTGTAAACACATGACCAGTGAGGTCATGTGTTTACACAGTTAGCAAGGTTAACCGCTCTATGAATCGCACGGGGGAAAACAGACAGGGCAGTGTGCGGGTCAGTTATAGGCCTGCTGGATTTATGCTTGTGGCTGTAGAGGTGCTGTGTGTGTTGAAGTGTGTATGGCAAATGTGAAGGACAGCTCGGAGAGTCCACTCTGGACGCCCGCCATCATGGGATTCAGAACTGGCGATAGCGAGATCAGGCTTGTATGTGGTAATGAAAGTGAGGACTTACCTCATACACATAAAACAATCCCTGTGTCCTTACATGGGTATTCACATGAGTCAGACTTCTTTTTTTATTCTTTGGAAGAGCTTCAAAGTTGAGTGTTTTTTAATTCCAACCTAGGTCTAAGTATATGAACATTTATTTTAAGTCTTGGTTTAAAAACTCAGGCGAATACAATATTGTCCGCTGGTCTCATACTTAATATATTTAGGGCTGCGACTAGCGGTTATTTTTACCATCGAATCTGCCGATTATTTTTTTTGATTAGTCACTTAATTGTTCAGTCTATACACTTTCACAAGTTCCAAGAGCTTAAGGTTACATCTTCAAATTGATTGTTTTGTCGGACCAACAGTCCAAAACCCAAAGTTATTTGAATAATAATAATATAAAACAGAGAAAAGCAGCAAGTTCTCAGATTTGAGATGGCTGAACTGAATAATGTTTAGCATTTTTGCTGGGTAAATGCCTGCATGAACTGTTTTTTTTTCTCACCCGGGGCAGCACAAATAAGTTGTTAAATTGACATATTGTTTCCTTTTAAGTAGATATGGCTGACATGTTAGCAAGCAAGGAGCAACATTACCCCTCATTTGGAGTAGTGTTTCTTGACACCTGACAAATGTAAGTCAAATAGTCACCCTCCTTTTAGCTCCTTTTGCCCTCCTCAAACTTCTGAGGGAAATATCTGACTCATTAGCTGCTAAATGCTCCTCTGTCTTTACTAGCTATTGGCTAACTTTGTCTGTCTGCCTTTTGGTGCTGGCCAGGTACTGTACAGCCTGTTTAGCAGAGCTTTTTTGCTGAACAAGTTGGCTGCTGTGTCTGGAAACAACACTGATAAGCATGATAAGAGTGAATCAAAACAGTAAAGTTGCGGGTCGTACAGTGAGTTGAAAGACACCAAAATGACACTAAAACTCTCTGTGCAGAGGAACTGCAGAGTTGTGTAATTATTCTCTGGGTTTGTCATTGTGAGCACCACTTTTCACATTAAAGCTATTCGATCTATTGTTAAAAATATTGATAATAGCAATTTTAAAGGATTCATTGATAATCAGAGTGCAGGCGACAAATTTTCTTTCGTTAACTAACCATTTAATCAAGTATTTGACTAGTTACAGCACTAAATAAAACCTTCCTTCATCCATAATGTTGCTCAAATTCCAGACATGTGTCTTATAGCAAAGCCCACTGTTGTAAATGGTCTGTATCCATCTTTCCCACCTGAATAAGCCAGTGAGGCAGCAGCACAGTCTGAGGTCTGCATCAGGGCTGTAGTCGGGAGCACTCGTAATTGTTTAAGAGTGCATTTATAGAGTGTACTCTTTGTACCTCCTAATCAGAAGCATACTCAGGCATTTACATACCAGCATCTGAGGAATGCTCAGGAATATATTACAAGCAAGGCGACAGAACAGAACAAGAGAGTAAGAAAGCTGTAGTTAGTGTGCCTCTCCGCTTTTGCCATTTCTTTCCACTTCACATGTCACGCCACTGTTGGGAGCGGGTAAGATACTTGGTGTGGTGAGGGTGGGTGTGTCAGTTGGTAACAAATGTAGGGTATGTTTAGGCACACTCTCTACATTCTATCTGTGCCTTTGAAACTGTGTCTTTGAGACGTTTTCTTTAAAAAAAAAAAACACTCCAACACTCCACTATTTGTGGATTCATTCAGTATGCATTTCATTATTTGTCAATTCTGTACCCAAACGCAGTTCTCGCTAGGGGACAAGGAGAACAAAAATATGGTCTCACAGAACCATTTTAATAAGACAGTTCTCCGCAGGGACAGAGGCTGGCATAGGAGAGCTCTTTACCTCATCAAAGATCTGCCAGAGGTTATTGGGAGAAACATTCAGTCAGGTTTTTATTGAATAACCCCACCTCTGTACTGGAGGGGCTTTTCTGTAACACTGCTGCTCTACAGCTGCCGAGGTGAGAGCCAAATGGTACTTATTAAACTAAGCGCTGATTCATACTTTATGCCTTACTGCAGTTTAACCTTGTTGGAGGCTTATGGCTTGGCTTTAATGCTGAAGTCCAGTCGCATTTTTTATGATTGAAATACATATGCATACAATTATCTTCTGATCAGACAGCAAAGTTCACAAATTTCCTACGACACATGAATACAATTGATAGAGACAGTGATCCGTTTCATTCTACTTTCAATTTAAGTTGTAATATCTAATTGAACAACGTGTATGCTCGCTACTTTAGATCAAAGCTTCCTTTGAGATGCACATTAGCACCTCCACATTATCAGAACAACTTAGATGCCATGCTATTCAGGAATAATAGCTGTGGGTCCCCTCATCTCTGCTTATTTACACAGTAAGCAGCTCTCTGCACAAATTGAGCATGACGTCTAATGGAGCGCGAGCATGGATTAATTACCCCCACATTTAGACTAATGGCTCCTTCTCTTCTGATTAATGATGACACATGTCACACAGAGGAGAACAAAGCTAAAACATACATAATTTTATGTAAAATAATATATTTGGAATTTGAAGGTATTTATACTGACAAAATCTGCTTTTATGAGGAGTCTTTGTCTTAATTATTATTAACGTCATAAACTGTTGAGCGCCCTTTAATAGCAAAGTGGCATTATAAGGAGAAGGTAGCCGTAACCACAATTGCATCATCATGTACGTGTACAAATACAAGTTACAGTATATTGCTTATAGATATCAGTTGAAGGTGTGTGATGATTTGTGTTATAGCTGCATAGATTAGTCAATAGAAAGAAAATTATTCTGGAACTGTCTTAACAATTGAGTGACTGTTTCATGCATATTTAATGCAAAAATGCCAAATATTTGGTGGTTCCAGCCTCTCCTATATAAGGATTTGCTGCTAATGATAGTAATAGGCAAATATGATAGTAAATGAAATATTTTTTGGTTTTGGACTGTTGGTCAAACAAAACAAACAGTTTAAGAGGCTCCGGGAAGTTCTGATGGCCATTTTCCATATATATATATATATATATATATATATATATATATATATATATATATATATATATATATATATATATATATATATATATATATATATATATATATTTTTTTTTTAAATCTCGCAGACTTAACAGTTAATTAATCGAGGAAATAAACTGCAGATTAACCAATAATGATAGTAATTGCTAGTTGCAGCCGTAATTTGTATTATAGTATCATGTATATGTGGATTTGGCACAACTAGTGAAGTGGGTTTTTTTTTTATTGAGTACTGTTTATATTTAAGTGCAAAGGGGACATTTACTACCATAACCCAACCAGTACTGCATTTGGCAAATACCAACATCAATATTTGACATTTAAATACTTTTAAAAATCTTGTTATTATAATCTGTTAGATATTTTTCCTTAACCTTTATGATGTGGATTTACAAAGAATCTCTAGTGGACAAACTACGTAATGGCAACGCTGATTCTAAATTACCTCAAACATACAGTATTTTGCCAATCCTCTAGTCCAATTTCTTCTTGCTTTTCAGCAAACACATATACTGATACCAGTAAATCTGCAGTAAGCTATGTTGGCTAATATTTCGGCCTGAATGATGTATTGCTCTTGTTGTTACTAGGCTGAGTAGCAATATTTTAGTATGTTATGTTGCTTGTCTTACTTGGTTTTATTTATGCGGGAGCAAATTGCTTTGGGAGGATTGTAGATGTTGAAGAAGGTACAAATACAGCAGAGTGCATAGCAGGGATGGGTTACCCATTCTGGCTGATGTCATTAAACCTGCCTCAATGAGAAACAAAACGCCCAGACGCCCCCCTCTAGAACAATGGGTTCTTGTTAATAAAGAGTCTGTGTCCAATGTACGATGGAGTCTGGCAAATTTTTCATGAGACTCTGTGTGCCTTAGTCAACTCCTGAGCCCCGCAGTGCCACTCACTCCTGTGACAGCCACCTGGGAGACCACCTTGGAAAATGGGCCCCTATTAGTTCAGGTTAGACTTAATGACCAGTAATGGTACACTGGCCAAGCCAAACTGTGCAAAAGGTCTCTGGGCAGGCCGAAATGAAATACCAGTCACTCAAACTCTGAACATAAACACAAGGTGGGTGGTGGGTGGGGGTGGATAGGTATGTCTGTAGGTGCTTCTCTGTGTGTATGAGGGAGTTCAGACATGCATCTAAGTGTCTGAGAGCAGGGTTGACCCAGGTGGAGGAGAAAATTTCGGGCGAGAGGAGATGGGTGAACCCCCCATGGACAGATTAGTGTTGGGGGGAGGTCGGCTGTCATTTTGGGTTTATTCCCATTTAGCGCTGTTGCTTTGTGAACCAAATCTCATTTCCAGTTTTGTCATCAGCTAAAAAAAAGCTAGCAGCAACCTCAACAGAGCAACCAGAGAAGCCTCCTAAGAGCACCACTCAATTATTTACAATTTCATGGCTGTCTGAGATATATGTTGTTCTAATAAATTTAGGAATTATGACGCTTAAATACTGCACATGATATTAACCTCTAAAGCTGAATTTTATCCTCAATTTAGCAGTAAATGCCACATCATGCTAATGGCATTCAATGATGATTGCGTCCTCCATGGTCTAAATAGTGTGTGGTCTGGAATTAGCACAGGCCTTAAAAGTAAGAAACTAGCATTTAAAATTGTATGATATGAGTCAATCAGCCATTGAATACAATTACTTTCAGCTCACAGGGAGAATGAGCTACAGAGCTTCCAGGCCTGCAGAAGGCAGACAGAGAAAAATAGTGTAATCTACAGTGAAAGAGACAAAGACGGAGAAGAGAGGGAGCTTTGTTATGTCTCATGAAGCTCTAGGGTTTCCTGAAATTTCTGGCAATGGATCCCGAAGTCACATAACCACAAAAAGAGAGAAGGAGTAGAGACAGACGTGCAGTAACTCTCCTGAAGGACACACTTCAAGGCTGACAATGGCTGCCCTGCCCCTGTAAATTGCAGGTATGAAGATTTCTACTGTTTGCACTGTTTGTGACTTTTACCTCTAGACTGACAGAAACAATTAACACAGTACAGTACAGTACACACATGCAGTGATACAAAGTGTCATACATGACCTACTGTATACCTACAGATTAAAGACCTTGGCTTGGACCTTTTACCTCGAGGGGGATTGAGGGGGACAGAAGACATGTACCCCGCCCAAGCTGGCTGACTGCCACACTGATAATAACAGCCAGCACAGCCATGCGCGAAAATGAGATCGGGTAAAGCTAGTGAACTTTAGCCCTGTAGAGCCCTGAAAGGATTTGAGGTATGAGGAGAGTGGAATGTATTTTTTGGAAGGAGAGGTGAGCTCTCTGTCACTTAGAGAATGTGCATCCGCTGATTCAAAGGCAATGCTAATGCTTTAATAATTTAAGAATTGATACAACAAACCAGTGAAAGATAGAAAAAATTTCATATTTTCCACAGGGTTGTGAAATTTGTTGGGATTTCATCTTTGCCTGAATGAAAGAGCTCCATATTTCTAATTCCAGGCATCATATCTGTCAACCAGTGCAGGTGGACTGGGATTAGGACTGGTATACTCCACTGAATTTTTTGCTGATTTCTGCAGTCCTTTGTCAAGAGCTATGCTCTTGCTCTTTCTATTACAATCCTTCTTCCTCCAATAACTATTACTCTCCATGTGCTCTTTGCACCCTCAATGTGTACCAGTTTATATTTGAGAGGTATTTCTGTAAAATTCATGAATTTCAATATTGAATTCAATGTCTTACAAAGACCAAAAAAGTAGTCTTAAAAGTAGTATTAATTTCTGCCATAAGACAATGCAGTACCAATTACTTCTGAATGTAGAGGGCAATAGATTAATGCAAATGTGTAGTAGAAGACATAAAACAAAGAATAAGACAAGATGCAAAAGTTTCATACTGTTCAGCTAATCAACAGTTGTCAGTGGTAAGACCAAAACACGCAGCGATGTACAAAAGACAGGGAATTAGAAGACTAACAGTGGATGCAGATAATTCAGGTTTACTGTGTTTGTTAAGCCTTAAAGCTGTTTTTGTCAGTATTTGAATGATGAATGAAATTCTTATGTGTAATGTGAAAGGTGATTCTCAGAGGGACAAACTCACTGAAAAGGATAGTTCAACTCTGCAGTTCCCCTCAGCTATATGGAACTTTTTAGTGCCTTTAAGCCCATCATTTTGGTTTTACAGCCAACAAGTTTATTGTTTTGGTCCACTTTCACCGCTCTCATCATCATCATTTCCGGTAACAGCAGGAAGCTGTTTTCAGTGAAAAAGCTCTTGATAAACACACTCTAGACTACCTGCCCAGCACCAAACAGCAAACAGTTAGCATTTAGCAGCTAGAGAGTCAGATTTTCTCCCAGGAATTGTCGGAGACCCAAACAGAGCTAAAAAGAGAGTAAATACTAGAGATACACTTGCCAAGTGGCCAGAAACATGACTCCAGATGATTGTTAAAGTTGCTCCATATCTGCTGGATCTCTAAATAGGTAACCGTTTGCTAAGATGTTCACCATATCAGCTTTATAAGGTGATAATATGTCAACGTTCTGTTTACAAGGATACTCATAACACATTTTTGGTGAGAAGCACTGAATGTAAACAAAACTGTTGAAGGGTAAATTATCTTTAAGGTAGTCTAACAATGACAGACAGTGTACCTTATGTCAGCTGCCTCTCACCAATTATCCTTTCTTCTTCTTCTTTCTGTCATTGCCACTGAAGCCCGTTTATGAAATATCCACAGAGTGTACTGCTTAGAGAAATCTTTTAGTTTCTACACAAGGCTGAGGAGTCCCAGCAAATCCTCCATTAAAGAGCTTGGCCCTCCATCAATTCACTGAGAACATGTCAGGGCCAGATGAATACCCATAGAGAGAAAAAGAGAGAGAGTCTTAGGATTAAAACAAAACATCCCTGACTGTCTCTGGTGAAAGGTTCTCTGTTATCATTCCTTTTTCTTGCTTGTGCGTATGAAGCATGTGTCCTATCTGTGCGTTCCATGAAGAAGCCCTATGATTTCCCCCCAGCAGGACCTAACTAAAAGCACTGTCAAGGGATCACTCCAACTGTCCCCATCCACTGTGCGTAATAGACCTTCTTGGTCAGGTCATCTTGCTCACCCCGCACCCCACCCACAACACCACCCGCTCCTTAATCTCCTCCTATCTCTCTCCAGGAATTCAGCCCCTTATTTTGAAAAATATCTTGTCATGTAATACCCTTGAAAAGCCTTGCAGCACACTTCAAAAAATTGGCCTTTTGCCAAATGACTTACTGACTTGTTTGTTAAAACAAGGCAAGAAAGATAAAGATTCATGAGAGTTTGGAGAGATTTAAATAAATATGTCCTCTGTGAAAGGGATTTCCTTTTTTTTTTTCCAAATAGGATGCAACCAAAAAGGCAAACATGTGTCAGGGTTTGCACACAGCTGTCATGTTTTCAATAGGCTCTCAATGTGTGGGGGCATTGCATAATGCTTTTAAGCCTCACTCTACCCTCATGTATGTTTCCATGTAAGGTATGATGGGAAGACATCCTCTCTTAGTGTGGTTTGAGTCAGCCACATAAATCACTCTGCCGTTTATAAAACTTTTTTCATCCATTCCGACTCTTTTCTTTTTCTTTCACCAAAGTGTAATTTTTCTCCAGCCAAAGACAGCCACACTTCCACCCCAACCGAAACGTGGCTTTTATAGGAAGCATGTCACAAATGTTCAGCAGAACCATTTTCTTTACACGTTCTTGCCTTAGACAAACATATGAGGAACCTCTCAAGCTTTATGAGAAATACATTTTTATGTTCGACTTTATGTTTTCAGCATTACATGTTATTTCCCACGTACCAGAGGCTGTGGGGCTGCTAAGGATCATGCTAATCACGTATACTTTTAACATTTTAGTGATTGAGCTTTGGTGTATATTCCAAGTGACTTACACTTATTATGGTATAAGTTCAAGATCTTGCCTGAGGGCCGTTCGGCCAGACACACTGGCTATTTTGCAGTGATTGAAACTGTGATCTTTCAGTTTTTCATTATAAGAACTGAACGTTTCCTCACAGATTGAAAGAAAGCAAGGTTTTTAAGCATTGTAGAGATCATTTATGTCCTGTTATGTCCTGTTTTTAGCCTTTCCATTCGATTCCGCTCTATTGCCATCACCTGGATAAACTGTTGTCTATCAGCGGTGTCGGCAGTAGCAGTGCTTAGAATTAAACCCACCATATATCAGCACTCTGGTTCCACTAGTCTCCCTTCTCAGCTCACTAGTAGTAGATTAATGTCCTGTTGAGGAGACACAGACTCCTGCCCAGGCCTCATTTACTCTGACAGAAGGCGGGTGTCAAGACGGGCTGTCCTAAAGGAACAAGAGGGGACAGCTTTTCCTCTAGAAAATGGACACGAGAATGATGAGGAAGGGATTCATGACAAGTCATACGTATTTTTCTTCAGTCTAGAAATAGTATTTTTTGCTTAAATAAAAGAAAAACTCTACTAATGCAGCTAGAGGTTTCCAAGATCATTACAAGACTTGTTGAAAGATTTTTTTTTTCACTGCATTGAGATTCCTATCAGCTGTTTTGTTTTT
This sequence comes from Xiphias gladius, assembly GCF_016859285.1. Lineage (NCBI taxonomy): Eukaryota > Metazoa > Chordata > Actinopteri > Istiophoriformes > Xiphiidae > Xiphias > Xiphias gladius. The sequence continues at coordinate 13,071,696 of NC_053401.1, forward strand.
GGCTTCATTCAGCAGCTGTCTGTCATTACTTATTTACAGACTTAAAAGATGTCACAGCACACCCTAAGGTACTGACACACTCAGTGATGTTGTTCTTGTGTACTCATCAAAACTCTGCTTTGTTTTGACAGGACAATGATGTGGAAAAATTGCATTTATTTATTCATTTTGCCCTGTCTTGTTTGATTATTACTGTTACCAGTCTATTATAGTCTAGTTTTGGTACCGTCTTGGCCCTTTATAGCACGTGTGTTCTCACAGGACATTTTCCCCTGAGGGAGAAAAAAATGAAGGCTTGACTGTTTTGTCCTTGCATAATTACACAACAGACTGTTCTTATCACATGTCAAGTGCAGGGGTGCATATTTATTAGGATTATTTGCCATTTTGGATGTTTTCAATAGAATATATGATGTCTTTTTCATGGAGTGGCTTAAATAAGAGGGCTGCAGTGCTGAAAACTAAAACCACCTGGATCCTGAGCAAACAGGAATGGCTTATTTCTGCCTTTGTTCTTTGCTTTTCATTGCTGGGCAGCAACACAAAATATATCTATTTTAAAAAAGTAACATTGTCTTTAAGAGAGATATTTCAATAGTTTTTTAAATAAAACTCAATCAGTAGTATCATGATGCTAGGCGAACGCTTTAGAAACAATTAATCAACAGGTTATTTTACTTTAAGGAGATGCTGCTAACTTTAGGCTACAATGAGGTAATTGTTTTAATTTAGCATAAAGCCTGCAAGCAAGGAGACAAATTACTATCCTGTGTATAACCACAAGTTGCTTTTTTTAATTTCATTTTTTTTTTGGTATGAATTAAGAAAAGCAATTAAGATGGGCGATTATTATTATTATTATTATTTTAACCTTTGGGCAGAGCAAAGCTCGCCGTTTCCCCGTTTCCAGTTTTAAGCTAAGCTAAGCTAATTACCTGCTGTCTATAGCTTTGGATATAGCATACAGATATGACAGTGGTATCAATCTAAGATTGTAAAAAGATAATTTTTTTGTTTATTACATTTTCATTTGAAGCATTGCTCGGTATGTGCAGTATAACATCGCATTACTATCACTAAACAAGAAATACAAATTTATTGTTGTAGTCTGTTTTTCCGTCATCATTCATAGCCTAAATTCTAACATCTGTTTTACTTTGTTTTGGGTGTATATTGAGATTGTATCAGCTAAGATGAAGTCCAGCACTCCGTGTAAAACCACAACTTTTTTTACATTTTGGTTATGTACCAGTTAAACAACCCAGGTATTATGTGTTAATTAGTAAGCTTTAGAAGCTTTAGAAGCCATGCTCATCTAACTCCTGGCAAGGGAGCCAATAAAATGTAAAGTGGCTATAAGTACGTTTTTCCTGCCGATGAAGGTCGTTTCTTGACGGTAGCTGGTGGTGGTGATGGTCGCTTGCCAAGAGCTTCAGCCATCATTGCGTTTACAAGAGACCACTACAGTGACTCACTATCCGAAAGTGATGAGACAGGCCGGTCGGGCCAGGGCTAGCTGGTTAGCATGCTAACTTCAGTAGAAGAAAAGAAGGAATAGAAATAGAAGTAAAAACAAGAGTTAGCATTGGCATTGCTTTCCACCGCTGGAGACAGCTGTTGGCAAGTAAAGGAATGAAGTTTGATGCTGAACTTGCAACATTTCGTCTAGACTGGTAAGGAAAGACCCGTCAGTGCTAACGTTGGCTATGTATTGATAGCAAAAAACTTACCTATAGCCCCTCTAAGATGGAATGCAAATGTTCAGTGACTTGTTAAGCTGGACAGTTTTATAAAAACAGAGGCACAAGGCCCTTTATTTATTGCTTTTCTGTGCTGACTGCAGAGTTTTCTTCATTTTCCAGCAGTCTTCGTCCATTGCTGGCAGCTCACACACACTCCAAAAAATGTCCTAGATAATTTGATAAGTTTCTTGTGAAATTACATGCCCACACAGACATTTTTTTTGCAGCGCGGCACTGGCAGGAGAATGTCAGAGCCGCTCCATATAGCGGGGGGGGGGCAGATAAACAAACCGTTTCTAACTTAAGCAGAGGACTGCGGCGTTTGAGACGGCTGCTTTTTCACCAAGAGGAATGTTCCCTTCCAGAGCTCATATGCAAAAGCGAAGAAAGCTTTTGTGTGTGTTAAAAAATGAAATGTCGGTGTGCCTCTCTTTCATTACTCCTGAGTCGTGCAGGTGTGTGTATTTGTGTGTGTGTGTATATGTGTGTGTGCCCGACAGTGTTCGCTGAGATGTCACGACAGGTCCACCATCACCATCAGTCATGCTGTTTTGAGAGGGAGCCAACTCTGTGGCCACTGTGTAGTGAGTGTGAGAGCTCTATCTGGCTGTGCACACAGCATGCAAGAAAACCTTCCCTTTTTTTTTCTTTTTCCCAGTTTGGTTACGGGAAAAGGCAGCATTTTTTCCTTCCATATTTGGTCATATGGAGCAACGCCAGTGAGCAGTAGCCTTTTGATGGCGTACAAACATCCCTATTTTGTGTGGGATTTGTACTTTTTGGAATGCAATTTCTCCTATTCTGCCTGATTGTGGGTGTAGAATCTGAAAGTGCACTTTTAAAAGGGACACAAGCCTCTTAAAAGTCAAAGACTGGAGAGGTATTGCATTGGGTCTTGCTGCTGTTTCACAGTTGCCTTTTTACAGTATTATTTATGATAAGGGCAGTAAGAATCCAACTTTTAATACAAATGTCCCTCTGAAAACCAACATTTAAAAGTAAGACAGTGTTTTGTAGCCTTCCTCCTCAGCCAACTGCTACATAAATTCCTCTCGGGTACTTATTTAATTCGGTAAACTGGATCAGCAGCTGACAAATAAGAATGTATCATCTCATTTCAGTGGTTAACTTTAAAATGCTTCAAGTAAGGTTTTGAAAACAGCTGAAACCGAATTTATTCAGATCTCCTCAAAACTGAGATACGGATACTTAGCATTTTAAATAAAGCATCTGTGCGTGCTAAATCCTGCCTGTCAAAAAACTGTGAGTTTCAGATCATAGATATGGCATGTTAGGGTAATGTTTTTATTGGAATTTAACCGTGACTTAACTTCAGGCGTGAGGTTGAAGGACACATAAACACAGCCTCAGCCTGAAGGGGAACGCTGGCTGGTGAAGCTCAGGTGCTGTCAGCTGTCTACCCACAGAAGGGAAAGGTCATAATACCTTCAGATCTAATGTAGCCTAAAGTGTGATGAACAGTGCAAGACACCCATCCATGTGTGGGACCAGGGGAGGAGAAAATATTATAAGAACAGTGAGTCATAGTCTAAATATATGACAGATGACAGTGTGCTCAAAGTTTAGTGAGGTTATCTCACTGACAGTGGAAAATAAAACACAGGATTCAAGAATGCAACGCAGAAAGTAATTTGTTTTTATCAGTGCAACACAAGAGTTTAGAAAGTATCAAGCTACAGCTTCCTTTCCAAAAGGGATTTGTCAGTTTGAAAGATGATTTAAACGAGTGCTATTTATTATCATGACATTCTCATGAAGGTTATAGCTGAGATACACAGTACTTAAAAGGCTAATTCCAGTTTTGGGGGTCTTACTTTTTGTAGTTAGCCATCATTTCTATTGGTTATGAAAATATTTTACTCACAGTAACTGTTGAGATCTGGGAACATGGCTGCAGAAACACAAGCAAACAGGTTATAAACAACCCCAGAGTCCAGCCAGATTATCTAAACCAGTAAAACTGAAAGCACTTACAAAATTTTGCTAATAATCCTTTATGGCACAGGAAAACTGTGTGCACACAACTATGGAAAGTACACTGGGTTAAAGTTGAACCAGGACAGTAGTCTTTAAAGTGAGTCTATGTACCTATTGAAAGAAGAAACAACATAACCTTACTCTTACAGATTAACAGTCAAATTCATAAGCAATACAATACACTATGGGGTTTAGCTTTTACAGCCTTACTTGGTCTGGTATGACCAGTAGCCAAGAGTGGCTGCTGTTAGCTAATGTTAACATTTGATAGATTGATTTTATGACTTTTCTTTTGGCATTTTCCATTATGCTGTTATTGTAACTTGTAGCCACCGTGGCTGCTGTTCAGAAAAAGTTACATAGTCATAGTTCTTAGAGGTTTAAAATGTCCAGTTAAGGTAATAATTTCACGGTTCCCCTTCATTTTCACTTTCAGATAATTTTAGCTAACCTATGGGCTTGTTTGCCCTGTTGGACTTATTGTTAGTGATTTCGCATTCCCAGATCTCGGCTTTTAACTTGGTTAGTGCAGTCTTATTCCAATAACAATGAGTACCAAAAATACAAAAATAAAACTCAAGTTATAATAAACCACTGAGCCTTTAATGAACCTGAAAACCTTTCTCTCAATTTTTCCTTGTACTAAGAGTGATGGGTCCTGCAAAAACATAACATTTTTGCAAACTCTTTTGGTTGTTTTGTTTATGCCCTGGCTTTTCTCAGTGGTTTGACTTGGGCAGAGCTCAATTGGAACAAAACTAATGTCACGTACTTCCTTGCACCAGTCGGAGATGGCAACATTTGAATAAAAAAAATCTGGTGACTGTTATTAACTAGAAGCTAACCGTAACCCTAACCACACCCACAAAGTCATGATGAAGAACATTAACTGAGCTTTTTCAGCATTCAACTCTTAGAAAATATTAATTAAGGATGTGTTTTTTTTCTGAACTGTGAATTTGATTGTTGCTTATTTAGTCCTAAATACTTAAAATTACAGAGAAACAAGTAAAATTTGAAATCAAGTTTTCAGGGGCTTTAGATACTTTTCAAAGCATTTAGTGTAGTACAGTTTTGATGCTGATTAAGTACTAATAATCAATTAGTAGTTTGGTTGTGCATTTGATCTTTTGGGTCACTGATTGTGTGATAAATTCAGTGGTGGTTAATCCCAGCAGTGCTTAGTTTAGCCTCCTAGCACCCTGTATAAAATTAATCCATCTGAGGTATTCCATTGAGATTTGCTTTACTGCATTTGTTTGTGTGTGAACAGATAACCTCAGTCAGTCTGTCTCTGTGTGTATGATTCACAGGGCACAGAGAGGTGTTATGGAATGTGAACCATTGTCTGGGAATGCAGGAGTCTCCTTTTTCTTCACCAAATGGAAACTCAACATCTTTAACCTTCAGGCCCTTTCCCTGCACCAATGTGAAATTTCCCTTTGCTTGTCATTTTCTATCCGATAGCCAGAGTCAGCACAGAGGGCAATTTGAGGGAGGATTGTGTCTGATCGGCACATCTTAAGTCGCTAATGACAATGCATCTGAGGCATTCAAGTTCCCAAGCCCATTTTTTTTCTCGTAACCCTCAAAAACGTCGGCACATTATCCCATCACATTTCAATTGCCATAGTGGCATTAGCTTCTCAGGTTTGCCTATGAATACCGTCTGCTCGTGCTTGGTGAAATTTATCCTCATTCAAGCTGAAGACACACTTTCAAAAATTTGTTTTGGGGGAGTTAGAGTGTGAGTGGAAAGCAGATGGTGTTGAGATTTAGTTGAGCTCTGATGCAGTCGGCCACCTCATATGTTGCCTAGAATATATAGTTGCAGCTGAAGACCTCAGCTTTGAAAACAGAGGCTATTGTGGTTGATATTCAAACTGTGGCATGCAGATACCGAAACAGAAAAATACAGAAGTTTGGCTGCTTGGATAAGTGTAAATCCTATAAAATTTAAACCCAGCACTAAACTTAATTTATAGCCAACCAATCCTGTGTCTCTTCATATTTTAGCTGAACACAAAGTGTGCAGCTGTTGGCTACGCTGCTGCATTGTGGTCCAAGAGGAAAGAAAATCAGTGAGAAACAGGTGAGAGAGAAAGAGAATAAAACTAGGTAAAGAGAGTCAACCAATTCAGGATTCAGAATTCTGATTTGTTTATTGATATCTGAGAATTCAATATCAATAAAAATATATTAGACCATACTCGTTTTAAACACGTAACTAGAGACCATCTTGCGATGGCCGCATCACCCATCAACATGTTGACGTTTCTGACCCATGAGTACTCAGTATTACTATATTATTAAATGAGTACTCAGTACTCATGGGTCGGACCACACCCACCTTCAAACTCGGCCCCCTTCATTTTCATGTCAACTACACACCTGTAAAGTTTCGTGGCTGTATCTTGCACGGTTGTGACGCTATCATGGTGACAAAATCTGTCCACAGACAGACAGACATATAAACACCTGTCAAAATACTCAAAACCCCATCTGTGGTAGTTCACGCTACAGTAGGTGTCTCCAGGAGCACATCTTGCCATGATGACTGCCACACATACACATACACACACACAAACAGGCTCAAAAGGTGAAAACAATACCAGCCACCCTGTCACAGATGGTAAACATTATTGATAAGGATTATTTGAATTTGGTTGTTAGAGAGATGTGTAAAGAGAGGGACATTTTAAAGTTAAAAATAAACTTACATAACACTGACATGTAAGATAACTGTACCTTTAAAATAGTAAACCACAAATTGAGTTTATATACATGATTGAAAACGTGATTGAAATTTTCAATTAGAAATATTGAAAATGCAGCGTATAAATCCTTATAAAAAGAAAAAAAATCTTATATATAACATTACTAAACAACATTAAAAAGTAAACATTAATGAATCATTAATGTTCTTTTTGTAACACTATCTAAAAAATCCCTTAAACATACCTTTGCCATTTCAGCTATGTGGACTGGTACTTTTTCACAATGTGAAACGTAACCCATGTAGCTTATTCCTAAATTAGGTTGTAGAATTGTGCATCTGTTGATACAAAGAGACTCCGCTGCTTCATTTGAGGAACTAGCTAATGTGACAAGGTAGCGTTTCAAACTAATGTTAGCTTGTAAGGTTAGCTTGTACCTTTATCTACTATTTTTCCACCTGTGGTGTCACATTCAAAATATTTCCTAGGATTACTTCCAGATTGTTTGGTGTAATTATTATACGTTAAGTATGGCTTGCAATTATGACCATTTTGCATTAGTAAAAAGGGCAACAATTGCCCAGTTTACTGCAGTGGTCAAATGGACAGGCCCTTGTTGGATTAGAAAGCACAGCCTTTTGTGATCAAACACTGTGAATTTTGTATTCGGAAATATTTTAGGACTTGAATATTTGATTTTCAAGTTTAAGTGGTAGTTGAAATTTCAAATAAAAAGTGGCAGGCCTAATAGATCGAACTGTACAGTATCGGTCAATAATATCCGCCAATGGTATTATCAGCGTATCGGTCAGGCTCTGAAAGGCAGGCAGAGAAAGAGACTCTAGATTACAGATGAAGCTGAGAGAGGGACAAGCAGAGATGGAAAGAAAGAGAGAAAGTCTTGGCCTTGCTGCGCCAAAAACCTCCAGTGAATTTATGAAAGCTCATCCACAGCCGCTCTGCCTCCTGGGCCTGTAAACGTGTTAATGCTGCCAAGGCCAAGACATGTGAAAGGAGACACATAGCACAGAAACCGTCAACCACAGGGCCAGCTGTCCGAACACAGACCTGCAGGTGGTAATGGATATCACACATATATACACATTTACCGTACCATAAACACATACATACTATACTAGCAGTGGCCTAACGTATTTGTAGTATTAGAGTTGTAAAGAATGTACTCACATTCTTACACACAGAAACGCTTGCAATCATTCGTAAAGTACCTCCTCTGTACACATCTGCAGACTTTCCACACACACATTTACATAAATACACACAAATTTAAAAATGTAAATCTTGTTTGTTAAATACTTTTTGCAATGATGCACACACCCTCACACACAGGCTGAACATATTTTAAACACCCTGTCAGACTACTCTCGGGAGACTCCTTACCCCTGCAGAAAACATTAGGTTTACCCAACTTAAACTGCCCCCAGAGCCTCAGCCAAAACAGCTGTAAGTGTTCATTACCTACAGGCATGCAGTATCTCCCTCTCTTTATTTTGCTCTTCCTCCCTGTTTTACTGCAGAAGCTTTATATGTGTGATAAAATAATGGAAAATGATCATTCTTACCAATAGGTCTCTGTCTCTATCTCTTTTCCCACATGAATTAGTCTCCTTTACCTTTCAATTGGTGTGTGTACAATAAGTGCATTCATCTCCTGTGAAGTTAGCATCTAATATTCCCATAAATGGATAACTCACTGTAGGTTGTCCCATAGCAACACGCAAATGGAGGAGCATGTCAGGGTTAATAGTTAAATTCCCACTGTGTCAGTCAACTCCTACATACTCACCATATCTCCCAATATGGATACTTTGAAGTGCTTCAGAGCAATACCATAACTTTCAGTGGGAGAAAAAATTTGCTGTGTGGTCTCTTCATTGGTGAAACAAACTGCCCCCAGCATTAAAGGCAAGTTTTTGACCACTAGTGGTGCTATGGAGCAATGTTTTCATGATGTAATTCCAGTGAAATTTGCTTGTGTCCACTGCACAATTCGCATTAATATCTCTCCCCTCTAGCCTCTAGTTCCATAGATTTAATATAACCCATATAAAATCTGAATTTTTGAAATATTAAATCCTTGTGGTTTTAAAAAAAATCGTATTGCAAACAGTAAAAACCTGACCTTGTTTGTAGTTCGAAGTGTCAAGTTAACAGTTTTATGAGAGTCTCTCTAATGGTGATCTATGGAGAAAATGTTTTTTCATTCCTTTGCAATGGTTAGCCACTTGGGCTAATTGGCAGCAAGTCTAACTGACCAGCTCTTCTCCTCGGCTTGTTTAAGTACATTCATGATGTATATGCATGTGCACATGGGACAGAGAGGCTTTGTGGCAATCATTTCCGTTGTGAGAGAGAAGTGAATCACATGTGTCAAAGTAGTCTGGCAGACCAATGAAAGTAATTTGAGAGAGGCAATCCTGTTGTCACAATAAAAGAATCAAATTGTGGAATGTGGAGACAACAGTATTTTCAGTCCTAAATTTTTAGTCTGGCTGGCTAAATATTGATAGGCAAAGACAGCTGATGTCAAAACACTGAAATCCTGCAGCTTGTGAAAACTTTCTTTTCACATGGCTTCCTTGATCTTCCATTGTATAGCCTGTGCTATATTTTGTCAGTGATATTTGAGATTATTTTGTTATATAATTGGATATTATTTGGTAGCCGTCAGAATATATTTCACTATAGCATATATTATCTCGTGTGTGATCTGGTCTCCTAAGGTAGTTGGTACTCTGATAAACCAAATTACTCTCTGGTATAAGAGTGGAAGTTACTCATGAATTTCTACAACATACCAACCACTATAGCAGGTAGGCAAAAATATTTTCTTCCATTGATGCAAAAGCTAGAAAGACCATGCTTTGTGCCAGTCTTGCTTTCACATTCCAGATAACTGGGATACCTCTCTTCACCTGGACACCTGCACAGCTGTGACTCCATTGCCACTAGAAATTTGACCTCTCCTCTTATCTCCAGACAATGAGAAGAAACCAAGAGGAGAGCAACAGTAATTGTAGCATGACAGTGTTGTGCTTTTATTAATAATTAATTAATTAATTAATTAATAACGGCTCATTCCTTCTTTTAATGGTACATGGACATATTTGGTAACTGCAGGCTGTGGTTTGTGTTGGTATTGTTAAATTCACTTTTCATTTATATGAACCTGGTATATGAACCAGAATTTAAATTTCCGATACTTTTTTTTAATGACTAAAAATTGTAAAACTTATGACATTAGCCTCAGCTGTACTTCTTCAGTGCTAATTAGCAAATGTTAGCATGCTGGCACGCTAAACTAAAGTACTGAACATGGTTAACATTATGCCTGCTAAACGTTACTATCTTAGCGTTGTCATTGTGAGCAAGTTAGCATGATGATGTTAGCATTTAACTTAAAGCACTGCTGTGCCTAGCCATACAGAGCAGCTAGCGTGATAGCATGTCAACAGTTGACGATAATTTACTTACATGTCACTAGCTAATAAAGGGTTATCATCTTTATAATATAAGTAAGTTATGTTCCCATGTCCCGTTTGATTTAGGTATATAGCATGTTATGTTAGCGTTAAGGACTAACTTTTTGCTTTGTTTTTTTGTTTTTGTTTGGTTGTTTTTGTTTAGTTTTTTTTCTTTGTTTTTTTTACTGTCATAAAGGTCACTTTCTAAAACTTAAAAATGTATGTGACTTGTGACTGTTTCAGCCTTTTTAACCACCAGCTGTCAGAAGTTACCATTGTTCCTTTATTTGCCAAGCTCACAGCTGGCAAGCACATAATTTGTGCCAAGCTAGTTTTTACTCGTTTATCTTCACATTAATTCAGTTTATTTAACAACCAAAACAGTCACTGCACACACAAGATCCAGAGGAGCAGTTGTTTCTAACTTGCATGTGAATGAGTTTTTTAGGAGGCTCGTTCAGGTCCCCTCTGCTAAAATCAGAGGTTAAATAGGAGCATTCCTCATATATTTCCATAGCCATAATGGGGCGATTAATGTGTTTGTCTAAAAGTTGTGAGGCGATAGTTGCTCAGATAGTTGCTATCACTGAAGCCAAAAACAGATGCACTGTTGGCCCATGCTTATTCTGCAGCCCTACACCCAGACTTTTGCTTGATCTACTTTGTGCCTCATTTGGCTGATAAGGGCCTATTGTTTTGCTGCTTCTAACTCAAGACTTCATGGGATGACAAAGGCATTATAAAGTGGTGTAATCCCAGTGGCAGTCAGGATAATATCAACTTGGCTTTTAAGGCTTTTTATGAGGCTGGCACTTAGACACTGGGTTCTGTGCCAGGGTCTGGCAGTCTCGACAGGTAGTAATTTGACTGGTAAATGTGTCATTATAGACATTGTAGAAGGTTGGGGCAGACAGGGAAAGAGAAAAAAGGGGGAGGAGAAGAAAAAAGAGAGACAGTGTAAGAAGGGAGCTGGATGGATGGAGATAAATGGTGGAATAAATGGAATACATGGACAGATGCAGGAAAGGAACGAAGAAGAGTTATTACAGTTGACAAGCTAAGACAGGCTGAACTTGTAAAAATTCTGAAAATGTCACCAACTTGTGGGTCCAGGTTGCTCAATTTTATGGAATGCTGTCTTTCTCTCGTTCTGGTTATGTTAGCTTGTGCAAAGTGTGGGGGGTCCCTTCAGTGATGTACACAACAGTTACATTTCTGCGTCTTACTGAGGGTTTTTTCTGTTGCTGTTCTACATGGTGTTGTCCCATGTAGAGACAAGACAATGTGACTGGGCTGCATTCAGACAATGAACAGCCTTATTCATACATCACAAATCAGTTTAAAAACATATTTATTTCAGGTTTATTATTCATGTAAAATCTTGTATATACAGTATGATCCACATTGTGATCCTTTTGTTGACAAACTTACTTTTATTTTACTTATTGATAATTTTTTAAGAGTAAATGACACAGTTTTTAAATGAGCTAGAACTTATTTTTGTACAAAATTGGCTTTGTCGGTTTTAGTTATTGCTCTCATTTTGTCTTAATTACAGTGGAGTGAATCCCCCCCCCTCGGTGTATCTCAACCTCTCTCTCTCTCTTTTTCAGTGTAATAGCAGGGGAAGGCAAGGCTGTATTTACTGTACGCAGGCACAGGGGGGAGGAGACTGGGTGAGATGATGCAGTGGGGAGGGTGAGGGTTAGGAGGATCTCTTCGAGTCATGGTCTCATTTAGCATTTCTCACCTGTGCGTGTTCCCTGCCCATGTATACATTTGTATGTGCTCAGTGGTATGCTTATTAGTGTGAATGCATGGACACAAATGCTGTTATATTGCACCTACATGCATGTGAGAATGCATACTTGCATACAGATGTCTATGCATAAAGAGGCCCTCTTTGACCCCTCCTGCAGATGGAGGGAAAAGCAGGCAGAAAACATGTGTATAACATGCAGGAAGCTGGGCTCGAGTTGAGTCATGTCCTAGCACATGTTTACTGACATGTCAGTAAACAACACAGGAAAAGTTAGTAATAGAGATAGGGAGGGAAAGAGAGACAGGATGTAGGAGGGAGGGAGGGAGTGAGGGGGTAAGTTTGAGGGAAAGAAGGAAGGAGGTCACTGAGGGATGGAGGGAGGGACAACTAGCAGGGAGGGGAAGGAACAGGCATATGCCTTTTCTGTCAGATGAGGCTAGACTGTGGGAGACTATTGCTAGAAGTTATTGCATTGTATCTCTGTTTGGAGGAGGCATTGTGAGAAGCTGTTATGTTGTGAAGGAAAAGACATTTTTTGAAGGATAATTCAAGGTATGACATTCACAGTTACTTCTTTGTTTCTCCAGATTTGTCCTATAGCACTTTAAAGCAACTTGTTTTCTGCCTCAGTTGTTTCTTTCCTACTTCTATTGTTTCACAACAAAGTATATACTATTGATATATGACTTAATTAAGTACTATCGATTTATTCGATGGCTGTCACACACCTTTTTCCCTCAACTGCTCAGTTAGGTTGTTGCTGTTGGTTTAGCAGGGATCGTAGATGTATGATGGGAGGCTCAGCAGCTCCTGGGTGGTCTCTGTCCTAATAGCACAGCCAGTCACGTTCCCCAGCAGGGTATTTTTAGTGAGAGTTGCTCTTAACTGATAGAGTTAACATCCTGTCTTGGCTTCTCTTTCCTCTCTCTTTCTATCTCTGCTCTTCTTTCTTTCATTTTCTGTCTCATTCCTCTGTTTTCCATCAAAGTTTGTAGGCATATTTTCCAGCCAGGTTGTTGTCACCTAACTGAGGACTGTCTACAAAGAGATATGTCTCCACACTTTTGGTCAGTACCATGTGTAGTAGGATTGATTCTACTTAAAGTTGCAATCCTTAGGATTTCAGTCGTGGTTGAATGGGCGACACTGGTGGCTACAGGTGGTAACAGCAAGTTAAATTGCTGTTTTATAGGACAGCAAAAACTCATTGAGCCGCTTCTAAACTATTCTTGTCCCATGCAAAAATGCAAAATGATGAACATGCTGATGAAAACATGCCAAAAATTACCATCTTGTTTTGTGGACACGTTGAATGATCACTGTTAGCGCTAATCGTGGTGACTTCACAATAAAAGCCAACCCGTTTTTTGTCAGTTAAATGCTTTAAATTTGAGGGATGTTCTGTTTGATTTAGCAGGAGCTTAATACAACTAGGATATGGTGTAAAGAGAGTACATGCATGCCTCATGTCCTGTGAATCACCATGTGAAGGCAATTTTAATCCAGTGCAGGCATGGCAGACTCTGCTATTAACATTAAAACTACCATATGGGGAGGTAATTACAGAATGTAAATAAATTGAATGGCCATTGCTGGAAAAATAAATATTATCAAAGACAGGGTTTGAGTTCATGAAAATCTTAAGGATTATAGCTTTAAATTTTGTATTTTGATAACCAGATATCAGAAAACCAAGACTTGTAAGACTGGTGAAATGGCATTGCTGCCCTCTCAAGACTGTCGGCTTTCCTGAAATTGAGTTAATGAACATGTCTGTGTTTGATGATGTCATCCTACAGGGCACAATCATGGAGGAAATGGACTTTGAGCGGCGCCGGGAGCTGAGGAGGCAGAAGCGGGAGGAGATGCGTCTGGAGGCCGAACGGTTAGACCCATTTGGTTGTCTTTGATTCACGCTTTCAGATTAGTACTCCAAGATTTTCCAACTAATTGTCTTGGAAAGCAGAAAGTGTTTAAAAAGTCAGTCCTCCACAAGGGCTTAATTTGTTGTTGCAGCCACAGAGGCCCTGCAGTCAGAGGGGGCATTGTTGCTGCCATTTAAGATCTAACTACTAAGGTTGTGTGAAGCTTAGGGAGCAGCCTGTGTTGTGTAATGAAGCTCTGGTTGTCAATGCACAGCGCACCTCCTCTGATGTTCTTGCCAAGTTGGAACAAGAGGGAGCCAGCTTTAATAGCTTAGACCCTCCTCTAGGTCTTTAAAGACATCACTCAGCAAATATTGGCTTCTCCAACCCAGGCTAGAAGAAAAAAAGCTTGATAAGAAATCTGATAAGCAATGTGATGACCTTTAAGTGGGAATGTTGGAATCCCTCCCTCTTTCCAATTTTCTCTCCCAGATACTGTGGCCTTGTGAACCCTCTTTGATTTAGCAGAAGAAATTGATTAAACTAAAGTTCGTTTCAGTGAAATGATTCAGTGGTAACATGCCAAGTGATTGTAATTAAAAATAGTAAAAAGGGGGTTTTATTGTGAGAACTTGATACATAGTGTACTAGGAGGCATTTTATAGGACCTTCTCACAAAAGTCTCTTCATCTTTGCTGCAGCCCTTGCAATTAAGGATGAGGTTGATGTGGATGCTGATAATAGGGTCATTTGACCACTGCTGAATACACAGATGTTTTTCTCTGATAATTCTTTTTTGTGACACAAAGAATACACGAGTAGCATTTACCTTTGTAATCAACTAGGCCCTTTGCTAAAGGTAAAATAGCATTTTTTGTATAAAGGAAAATGTCTAAAATAGTGGAGATATACTAGGTAATAAAATTCAGGGTTAAGTCATTCATCCAGACACTGAAAATAAAGTGCCTGCCAGCTTGCAGGTGTTGTATTGACGGTGTTAAGTTTATTTCCAGAATGGTATTTCATACAGACTTACAAGGGTCTTTTTACTCATAAATTGAACTCACTGAACTGCACAGCTAAGAATGATAAATAGAATGATAGAAAGATAGTGAATAGAGCTGGACCAATACATCTATATTTCCGATATCTGCTCCGGCTCAGTAGCTTATCACTGATATATGGTATCATATCTTGGTCACAACTCATCAACAGTTGCGTATTTACACATCCAGCAGTTACGGAGCAACATTATCATTCATTTGTATTTTTGTTTAAGGAGACCGGGCAAATCTAAGTCCAAATGTCATTCTCCTGTTATTTCTGTTTTGGTCTCCATGAACTCTAAAGAAAAATAACTGCCTCTTTAGCTTCTAAAAGCTAATGATGTTCACCAACTAGTCACTAACTTTGTCTGCCTGACATCTGGTACCAAGCAGGTAGTGTGTAGTGGGTTTTATCACAGCCATTTTCCTGAAAACAGCTGCCTGGTGTTGCTGGAAACTTGCAAAGAGCTGAGTGTATCAGCAGAGTTGGTGAGAATTCTCTGTTGGTTTGTCACCGTGAGCGACACCTTTCACACATTAGTGCTGCTTTAAATCAAATTTCAGTAGTCCTTTTCGAAAATGTTTATGGTTTGTTTTTCTATTAACAAACTAATATCAGCTGATATGTCGTTAATGCAGTTTCTTTTACTCTCATATCATTATTGCTATCAGCCTAAAAATCCAGTATGGGTTAAACTAATAATTTCTGAAAGTTTGGTAAACACTTTTATGCCTTATTTCCCCAGATGCACTCTAAATAGGTGATTGAAGTGAAGGTTAATGCGGTTGTTACATTTCATGGCATACAACCCCCCACAAACCCCCCGCGGCTAGAATTATTTTTGCAGTTTTGGAGTGTTTATGTTACATGGAGAAGATGGAATTTGGCAGAAAATGTAGACTAAGAAGAGCCAACAGAGAGAAGAGATGAGGACTGACTGACTAAAAGAAGTAGACCAAGAGTGAAAAACAGTAACAGTTTTAAGCATCTTCGACATTTACATTTTCAGCTTGGCGGGAGTTGGTTCATGACTGTTTATTTGATCCAAGCAGCAATAATGTCAGCTGGCAGGCGACGCGTTGCTCCTGTTATTGATAAAAGATTTCATCTCTACATTGTTTCCATTTCTGCCAATATACTGAAACAATCAATATTTACATGCCCCTCTTGGTTGGACTAGTCAAAACCACATGTTGTCTCATTGGCCTGCTTACATTAAACCATCACTGAGGACTCTGTGAGAAGCTGGAGAGTGTGGGGCCATATAATAAAGGCTGTAGGAATGCCAAATTCCTGGCTATTACAAGTGTTTACTGGCCAGGTCTCCATGAGCTGCTTCCTACATGCTGGGACACTGAGATTGTTTGTGTGAGAGCATGTGTGTGTGAGATTTTTTTTAGTGGTGTGTTGTTTTGTGTCTCGTAGTCTTTGCAACTATACTCATGCCTGTGTGTGCTATGCATGTGCATAGGGGCTAGGGTGATTGTATTCATGCAGTTAAGCATATAGGTGTTTGCTTTAGTGTGGATGTGTCTGGACGTTGAAAAGGGCAAGATTCATTCACTTTTCAACTCTGTGTCTGCTTGTATGTGTCTGTTTGGCGGGAAAACAGCCAAATCTTTGCTGTTCTGTCTTACATCAGCCTCAGTTATAGTTGTAGACAGTTTATAAAGTGCACAATGGGCTTCAATATCACTTCTATTTCTATTTGGTAAAGACACACACACATTATTTTCTGCTCTGCCATGGTTTCTCACACTCATGTTTTTCAATTCCCCAACCAATGCTAGTGATCAATGCTACAGTACATTTCTGTTCACTTTAACACAGTCACTGACTCAGGAATGTCTCAACTGCTTTTTTTTCCATCTTTTTTTCCAAAGAGAGAAAATGGAAGTGGAATTTTCCCAGTCACTTCAGTGACCAAAGGGTATTTGCTTCAGCTAAAAATAGTCTTTTGTAACAGTGATAGTATGCATAGTTTACCAGAAAAAAAAAGAAGGCTGTTGTTGCCCACTTCAAAAAGCGCCCGGTGGACTTGAGCAGTTCATTACAACATGACTGTAACAGAATATTTACACATTGCACATACTGCCGATAGAAACTGCACATGCTGCACCTACTGTAGATAGATAAATACGGTATTATGTACAAGCACATTGGTGAGTCATTATTGTTGAATTTTAGATGAGAAGATTGATATCTCTCCACGCATTGCACCCCACCAAGAAATAGTCTCACACATAACCCCCAGTAAAAACCACAACTTGTTGTTTTTACACTTTGGTTTTTGTACAGATAAATAAATGAGACAGGCTGGCTTTTTTCCCCCTGTTTACAGTCTTTGCGCTGAGCTAAGCTAACTAGCTGCTGGCTGTAGCTTCATGTTTATCATGCAGAACTGAAAGTGGTATCGATCTTCTTATCTAACTCCTGGCAAGAAAGCAAATAAGCCTATTCCCAAAAATGATGAACTATTCTTTTAATGTTAAACATAACTTAAGGCTTTGGTTAGCATTTCTTATTTGATGTCTTTTTTGGGAAGTGTTTATTTTTGATGTCTTCCATTTTCCTCTGTACTACTCCATCTCCTCCTCTTATTCCTTATGTCTCCCATGTTCCTTCTCCTCCTCCTTCTCATCAGGGAATCAGTCTTTCTTCATCTTCTACTGTCGGCTGCCTCATCCTTTTCTTCACCTTCCTCTACTTTCATTTTCCAACTTTTCACTCTGCTCCTCTTTCTCCTCAATCTCTTCTTTCACATTTTACTTTCTTCCTCTTCTACCTTCACCTTTTGATCTTGCTTAAACCTTCATCTGCTCATTCTCCACATCCTAGTCGTCTTCCTCCTCACTGTCTGTCTCTTTCCCCACATCTCCTTCTCAGTCTCATCTGCTGTCCCTCTCTCTTCACTTTACTCCTCTTCCTTCTCTTTCTCTTCATCATTCCCCACATCTGTGTTGGCCCCTCTGTCGAGAGATCAGGAAGGGCTGAGGAAATAACACCCATCCTCTGTGAATGAGCCATGCCAAACAATCCACTCCCTGGATGAATGGACCGTTCCTAACATGACCCGGTCCTGCATCTTGAACCTTTTGGTTCTGACAGGAACAGAGAGGGAGAT
The DNA here is from genome assembly GCF_016859285.1 of Xiphias gladius. NCBI lineage: Eukaryota > Metazoa > Chordata > Actinopteri > Istiophoriformes > Xiphiidae > Xiphias > Xiphias gladius. Next base: position 13,089,436 of record NC_053401.1, read on the forward strand.
ACAAATAGGGAGACAGAGAGAAGGAGGGACATGTTGATCCATGTTTACCAACTTCACACTTACTACATCAGCTTGGATAAGATTTAAGCTATTGTTGCAGATTTCGAAAGGCTGATTTTACCCTCTTACTTTTCACAAAAAGTGCAGAATTTGACACTTATATTTAATATGCATATCATACTGCTTCATTAAATGTAGCCTAGGGGAATTCTGTCACAGTAAACATTGTGTATTCTTGGAGCCAACCCAGCAGTGAGCAGGGTGGGGAGGAGAGACAGACCGTGTACGATGTGGTTCTTTGGGCCGGCAGTAGGAAGGGAAATAGTCTAGAGAGGCCAGCGTGGGAATGGGTCAGCATTTCTGACAGCGCAAGCTCCCACCCTCTTTCCCTCTCTCTCCCTCTGTCCCTTCTTTCTCTCCTCTCCCCTCTCTGTTCACATTAGCTTTTCTTTTTCTCTCTTTTTTCTCTTCCCTTGTTTGCTGAGGACGGGTGAAGAAGTCTTCTCTCATGGGCTTTTCCAAAATTGTTTTCACTAACATTTTTGAGATATTTCGCTGTAAAGAAAATATTTGGACATATTTCTCCCTAATAGGCGCGCTGATGGCGTATTTTGTGTGCTTGTGCTATTCATGCAGACGGTTGCTTTGTGAATGCAGAATCCTGCTTCAGTCAGCTTTACTGAGTTATGCAGCATGCTAAGACTCAGGAAAATTAGGAATTATGCACACATGTAACAAAACCTTCAATTTCCTTTGCCAGCTGCCATATGTAAAACTAAGTGTGGAGGGTCCATAGTAGCTGTCAGTCAACAGTGAGCAGTTTAATGTACTTGGCCACCCATGAAAAGGGCATCCATTGCATACTATATGCAGGCAGACACACATACCTGGAGTTTATAACTGTGGCTACACATCATTCTGTACAGGAAAAGGTGTCGTCTGTGATAAAATCTGCAGATTACTACTTTTTCCATTGTCGTGCACACCCTTTCCTTTCCTGTCTTTCATTTCTAACTTCTCCTCTTTATCCTCACTCTCCATTTCATTTGCTCTTTCTGCCCCCCCCCCGAACTCTCCCCATATTTCTGTGTCAGTATGCTGATAGAGTTTGGGGCCTAGGTAAGGAGAGGCATATTAAATCCGGGCTTTAGTTGTGTATGCGTCTCTAGCCAAGGCTGTGATTGACAGGAATGCTAATTCAGCTTTTAGGAGTTTGTTCTTCTCTCCTACTGAGGAATCTTTAACCCTGAGATTGTCATCTTCACTGCCACCAAGGACTCTTTTGTTCCATTTTTAGCAGTTGTCATTTTCTCTTTCTCATGACATTTGGTACTGTTTCTGGGACGGCATACTCCTTTGGGAGTTAAAGCTTTTTTTTTTTGCAGAAAAAACACATCACTCTGGCAGTTTAAATAAGGGTTAATGTTCTTACTATTGCTGGGGAACTCAATTGAGGTTGACAGAATATGAATGTAACAAATATTTATGGAGAAAATTATTTATATAAAGTGAGACTATATAACTTTTTGAAAGAAGAAATAACACATTCTTCCTCTTACTAATAAAATGTGAATTGAATGTTGAATAAGCAATAAAACAGGATTGCCCAGTTCAGTACACACAGGGGGGTTTTGCTATAACTTTAATTGGTTTAACTGGCAAATGTTAGGTAATGTTAGCAAACCTTAGGTACTGTAGATGGTCAGTTTCCTGACTTTTGACTCCAAAATATCAATGTTATGCTTACATTTTAATTTGTGGGCACAGTGGCTGGTGTTAAGCAAAAGTCACAAATGCTAGCTTTAAGGCTGAAAAGAGCATAACTTCCATCTGGATTTGACCGGTTTTCAATGCTCAAACATTCTGAATTATCTGAACTAAGCACATACTAATGCACATGTGTAAAGCATTGCCTGACATCACTGATGTCACCGTCCCATAGGTCTAGCTTGGGCGTTAACAGATTCATCTGTTCTGTTATGACAACATTCCTCATATGAGAGAAAGAACTAGGGGACAGAGAGGAGAAGCGAAGGGGAAGAAAAGGAAGAGGAAAAAACTGTTGTTCACAAACTGTAAAACCTCACATAAACCCAAGCAGCTTTAGCCCGCCCAACCACACATGTTGCAATTAACATGCAATAGCACGCATTGCTGGCTGACCTCAAAGACTGCACTGTGATACTAGGTAGCTAGGCATGTGGTTAGCAGTGGGAGTGTAAAGGGCAGTCGGGGCAACACAAATGAAGCATGGAGCTGAGTTCATAGATGTCCGCTGGCCAGACACACAGCAGTTAGGGAACTTATTTGATACATTTGAGGAAAAGGATAACTTCTGTCTCAGGTAGTATTGGACTGTTAGACATCCTCAGTTTATGATGCTTTAATTTGTAGAACAGTATAAAATATACGTTTGGGTGTGGCCTCTTTCTGTCAGCCTGTCTCTTCTACCTCAGTTAGATTTCCTGCCCATTCCAGAATGACTTTGAACCAGTTCCAGAGAAAGGCCTGAACATGTTACTTTCAATCCAATTTAAGCACATAAATATACAGTAGCTCACTAGCCAGCTAGATTGTGAACAAAGGAGTCATGTTAATGCATCCGCACCCTTTACTTAATCCTATGCATTTATTAAAGACATGCATAATCCACTGCATGACTGCTTTTGATTATGGCTTTGTTAAGGCAAAATAGTGAGTGGAGAAAGAAGAAGTTCTTAAATTAGTAATACCTAATGCAAAAAAACAGATGTTAACTAATGATGTTTTTAGACATGACCTGGCATGACCTTGCTTTATCTGCTGTATGCTTGACCAGTTTTGCATAGTAATTATAAAAATAAACCACCAAAGGTGAACAGAAAATTCAAGGGACACCACCAGAAGCTATGTTTATCACTACTGAAAAATTAAAGGGTGTGCTTTCCTTCTATTTATTTACATGCACACATTCTTAGGTTGTGTCTTGAGAATTTAAAACAAGAAGCACTATTCTATAAGCAATATCTTTAAAACCATGCTCCCTTCCACTTTTTTAGCATAAAATGCCGCTGAATATTTTGCTTATGTCACTTAAAGGAATGGATTAAACATTTTTGAAAATACCTTTTTTTTTTTTTTTTTTTTTTTTGCTTTCTTGCCACTCCCACTCTCATATCTGTACATTAAGTATACAGCTACAACCAGCAGCCAGTGAGCTTAGCTTAGCATAAAGACTGTAAACAAGGGGAAACGGCTAGCCCGACATTTTCCAAAGGTAAATATTTGAGCCAGACCAGACATAACGTATTAATTACTGAGCTTTAGAAGTGCTGGTAGGCAGATTTTCCCCCTACGTAGCTGTTTCCCTCTGCATCCAGTCTTTGAGCTAAACTAAACTAAGGTAACCCTTTGTAGCTTCATATTTAGCGCACAGATATGAGAGTAGTGTCAATTTTCTCAACTCTCGCCAATAAAGCAAATAAGTGTAGTTTGCAAAATGTCGAACTTTTCCTTTAAACTGGGAAGGTGATATTTGTGGTGACATGGGTGTTTCAGTAAAACTGAGCTCTTGCCTACAGTTTTATTAAAACAAGAAGCAGTATCTTTAAAACAAATCTTGCTCCACCTATGTCAGCACAAAATACTGCTAAGTGGTTTTGACACAAGATTGTTTAACTTCAGTTTAACTCAAGAAAAATGTGATTTCTAGATTTAATGTGGTATTAAATTCCTTGTAGAAATATAAACTTTTAAGGCTAGTGGTTGTTTTGCAGTCCACAAACACACTTAAACACACACACCTCCTCAGTTTGATATGTTCCAACAGTAAGCAGAGCAGTATAAACTGTGGGCCAGAAACACTGTTTCTCTGATTCCCTCTTATCCTCGGCCAAGCCATGTCTCCAAACTGAGTTTTTATCAGCTCGTGAAAACTGCAGCCACGATAAGAAGTATTAGTTGTTGCACAGCTGACAGGTCAGCTTGATAGGAGAGAGGAAAAAACTCCGAACAAATCCACAAGCTTTGGTCACTGTGATGATTACAGTCCAATTTAAAGAATTGTTCCCTCTGAAGTTTCTAACTGTGAGGCTAAATGGAGGAAGGAAAGAAGCAGATTAAAATTTGAAAGTTGGAGGTTGGAAAAGAAAAAGAAAATGTGTCTTTGTCTTCTGACCCTCTCTCTTTCTTCTTTTGTCTCCGTCAGGTTGGCGAAGAATGATGATGATGAAGAAGAGGCGGCCCGCGAGAGGAGGCGCAGGGCACGCCAGGAGAGGCTGAGGAGCAGGGAGAGTGAGGAGCCCAGCGGACAGCCAGATAGTCTGGTCATGACCAACAGCCACAGGTGACACACATATAGCAACACAAGCTCTGTCGGTGATAAATATGTAGTCAGCAGCCGATTGTTTGGCTCCCAATTTTTAGTCCAGCTGAAGAGGCAGGAAAGAGAAAAACCTATCACTGTCATATCATCCTTCCCAGGTAAAGGGGCTGTACCTCATCAATAAATAATAAATTTGTGTGGAAAAATGAAGAATGCCACCAAAAAGTCAGAACCTCTGCTCTAAAGGGAATATATGGTAGAGATGGAGATTATTTTAAGACTTCTGGGAAGTGGGAATGGTCAGTTAGATATCAAGCTGTTTGTTCTTGCACAACAAATATGCAGTTTACAGTGATAATCTCAAAATTTTTGGTAATTTTTGAAACAATGTGTCCTTAAATTCAGTAGACAGAAGCAGCCTTCTTATTTTTCGCTAGCAACTGTTGATTTTACCAGCTAAAATGACAACTGTTTTCTGGCAAATTTTATTAACTGTAGCTAGCTAGCTAGCTAATTAAGCTAACTTTAGTAACAGGAGATGGCAACACTGTCTCTGACTGACTTTTTAATGTTTCCAGCTGACTCATTTTAAAAGGGGAACCCTGCAAAAGGGGTCTTAAGTATGCACTTAATGGCTATGTTTGTCTGCTTAGCTTACATACATCGATTTTTTTTTAAAAAGTATGTAAGTACTTTTAACCTTACAAGAGAAAAGGCTTTTAAAATAAGGACTGGCCGCTGTGTTTGGCAATTCCTATGCTATTATGGGTAAAGTTGGCTGGTAACACTACTATGTACTACTGTATGTACAGTACTAAGCTACTTAGCCGGAAATGCTAACAATTGCTAGAGCAGACAAACACTTACACTTGTGCTCTTGTGTTTTGGGGAGGTAAAAAAACACTACCTGCTGAGTATCGCTCTTACTACAGCCCCATTGAGGCAGCATTATCATCGAGAAATCCAAAGCTTGACTGCATATTGTATTATTGTCAGGTGTTTTAATGATCAAATATTTCTTTTTGCATCCTGAAATACATTTAAGCCAACAAATGGAAGAACTGAACCCCACACCCTACCCAATCCCAGCTGTCAATATGACAGCCAATTTATGATCTCATGCATATCCATCAGAGAGACTGCCATAGGAACAAAGGGACTAAATGTCCATTTCTATGCATTTTAAGGCTATGAGATCGATCGTCTTGGCTACAGTGGAAGCGGTGGTGGGTTGCTCTGACATCTAGCAACACAGACGATGCTTTGTGGTCATGAATGTTTCCCCTCTGTGAGCTCAGAGATACATCCTGGGCCGGTTGAACAACAAGGGGATTGTGAAGGAGGATGCTGAGGCAGGATCTAAGGCTGACTAGCCATTGTTGATTGTGTAGATGCAAGGATAATGTTTGCCAGATTTTTAGGTCAGAATGGTTGAGAGTTTGAATTTGAATCAGTCAGTTAAAAAGTCGGTCCACCATTTTTTGTTTACATACATTATAGTCAATAGGTAGCAGCTATCTGATTTAGAGTTTAGACACAGACCTGGAACCCAAGAGAACTTCATTAATTTACTGTTTATATGGTTGTTCCCTGTCAATTAAGCCAAATAGCAGCTACCACTTTTTTTTTTACAGCCACTCTATAAACTTTGATTTTTTTGACTCTTTTTGCAACCCAAAGAAACTTTGCTTAAGCTTTCATGATCTTTTATCACCTTTTTTGGGGTGTCAGTGACCATTGAGAGCCGCTGTCAGGCAGTTGATCAGATCCTAAAAAATTCGAGAAACTTTACCGGGAATATTTATCAATTACTCACGTTCAAACTTGACAACTGCGTAAAATTAACAGTTTTTGCTGTTTGCCTCTAAACAATTATAAACAGTTACAGGTTACGGGCCAGGCTTCTTAATGGTAATAGGGGATAATATTATGCATTCACTTTCACAGCTGACGTCTGTTGCTCTGACCTCAGCGCTTCCTCCTCATTACCACACAGTGAAATGTTTGTCTCCTCTCTCTCCTCCTAGTGTGACAGAGACGGTGTCTGTGAGCAGCTCTTATGGAGGCGGTGGAGACGACGAAGACCAAGCCCTGCTGGACCGCATGGCCAAACGCGAGGAGAGACGACAGAGACGCATGAAAGAGGCGCTGGAGAGACAGAGGCAGCTGGAACCCACCGCGACAGAGGACAGCGACAGCACCGCCACGGAGAAAAACAACGAGGAAGAGGAGAGGCCCTCCTCCTGGCGTAGAGGTCGTTACCTTGATAATGAGGAAGAAGAGGAGAAGACATCCATGTACAGCTCAAGGAGAGAAGAGAAGGAGCAAGAGGAGCCAAGAGAGGAAGAGGAGGCTGCTCCTGAGGCTGGAGAGGAGGCAGAGGAGGGTGTAGATGAAGAGGAGGAGCAGAGAGTGGAAGTGGTGGAGGAAAAACCGAGAAGGTCTTACTTGAGAGAACAGGTAAGTCATTTGTTCATTCTTGTCAGGTGTACTTTAGCAATTTTGTTTTTATAGCTGACAGTCCCTGCAAATATGATGCTTGTTTTTGTAGGAATCAGCTGAAGAGTCTAAAACTCAAACTAAGGTATGGTCATTGACTTATTGACTTTGTAATGCACATTGTTGAGCTGATCACTGGTCTTTCTTTCAAAGAACTGCTGTAATCCTTTCTCATAGGAACTTGCTGAAGAAGAAACGCATTCAGTAGTCAGTGAGAGTTCAAATCAGGCCAAATCTGCAAATTCAGAGCCTGAGGAGGATGTAGTAGAATCAGGGCAGGCTGAAGAGGTACCTGAGGATAATGTAGACAAATCATCAGAGAACAATCGTATGATACTCATAAATTACACTGAAGAGGACAATGAGGTATCTGAGATACTGCATTCAGAGGATAATGAGGTATCATACATGTGGTAAGAATTTCAGTAGAGGTGTAAAGCACAGCACAGAAAATCTCTTTGGGTAACTTCACTGTCTCGATGCATCTTTGAGGAGATATGTGAAGAATACTTCTGAGACTAAACCACAAAAAATTCTCTTAATAAGACTGTCTTGTTGACTTTGTGATTTATGCCGGAGCCAGACGTTGAAATTACCCAGACACCTCGTGTCGTCACAGTGTGGTTTGCACCATTTGCAAACTGGTGGTAACTGAGCCTATGTTTTATGAGGTGTGGTTGTAGCTATGTGGTCACATTTTTAATGAGGTTAATGCCATGCACCAGAGTGGTCACAGTGTTTTTCTTGCATGTCTTCCACCTCAGCTATGAGAGCAGGAAAACTTCACATTACACTGACTCCACTCCGAAAACTTTCTGTAGGAGAGAAACATAGTTTAATTTAATATAATCACTATCTATACTGCAAGGGGGGCATTATAAAGAGATCACTGAGCCATCACACCATGTGTATACTTGCAGTCAAATGTTAAGACCATACTAGATAAGCATTTTATCTGATATATCTATTATAATAAAAACAAAAATAAGTAATAAGTGAACTGAGAATTGCTTGGGACTTTTCTTTTACTTAGGAAATGCAAAATGTAATAGTCAGTGGGGTGATGGCTTACTTGCTTTCATCAGTTCACTTTTTCATATCTGCAGTAGTTCATTGTTTTTAAGTCCAAACAAGAATCTGAACTCTGTTTTAACTACTCAACTGAAAACTTTCCACCTTGAATTCTTGTGTAGTAAGTCTCCTCTTACATAAAGTGAAGACCCTTAAGGGCTAAACTTTTTTTTTGTAGTCAGTATGGGTCTGTCAGACCTCTTTTGACCAGAGCTCCTCACAGTTTGAGGATGCCTTTGATAGACTAAACAACAGTGCTTTAAAGACAGTTCATATTTCTTGGCAGTTTCTCTGTTAAGATTAATACATTTTTTACTCCTCTGAGTAATATTAGTGTATTTTTCTTTTCTGTTTTTGAGCTGACATGTGCGTGCTAAATCTTAGGTTGTTGCAAAGACCTAATTATTGATAATTATAGTGAGTACATATTAATTGGCAAGCCTGCATGTCATAAAGAGACTCTTAATTAATATTTTATTAAAAACGTGCTTATCATGTAATGTCAAAAATGTATAGAGTGTTCTAGTTAGCATCAGCAGGAAGACAAGTGTATGTTCTGTGCTACAGGTCACTAACATACGTTTTTTCAAAGCTTGACTGATGTACATATTGGGCTTACATACACGATAATTTAAATTTATAAAACTTGAATTATGTTTTTGTGGATGGTTAACAGTGAGTAGTAGAAAATATACAGCTGGGGACACTCCCAGGTTGATCACATGTTAGATTATCCTTCGTCAGCAGTAATTCTGGAGTGGACACTGTTTGATGTGATGTTCTGTGTTATTTTGTTTGGGGTGTGCACTCTTAATCTTTTTCTCATATGACATCCCATGATGGCACCCATTCAGCCTACCCACCATCTTTGTTCACTTTCCTGGTGGTTGTTTCTGTGCAGGTGAGTGAGAGAGGCGGGGCCAGGGAGGAGGAGCAGAGGAAGCAGAATGGAGGGCTGCATGAGGAGGCGGCTCCCAAAAACCACAGGAAACCAGAGAGGACCCTCAGGTAAACAGAAACAGCAACACAAGCAAAGTCACTACCTGGTTCTCACTCTGAGGCCAAAGGTGGGGAGAGTCAGGTCTTATTAATTGTTCAAAAAGTTCTTCTTTCCCTAAAACAAAATAAATATGATTCATGTGGCAATGTGCTTTCATTTAATTCAGAAAATGTGTTTAGAAAATCAAAATAATTTCTTGAATGTCATTAATCTTTGTAGTACTGGTAAATGATCCAAATTGTGTCTTTCTCTCATACTGCATCACCAGCATCAATGTCGATGTTTTAGGCCAATACAAATATCCAATATTTAGTCCCCTGTATTTTGCAATATTTCCCTACTTGGCTGATATTAATAATACAAAGGTCCTAAAACAAAATGCAAATGCAAAATATATTAATATTTTCAGACATCAAACATACCCACTAGGGATGCAACCCAAGGCGTTTTCATTATTGATTAAACTGCCAGTTATTTTGGGTTTTTTTTTAAATTATTTTGCCTGGAAAATTATTGAAACGATGAATGGATTATTAAAATAGCTGCCAATGATTTTGCTGTCAGTCACTTAATAGACTGATTGTTTCAGTTCTCTTACCTACCATATTTAAGTAGTTTACTGAAAAAGGCATTATACTTTTATTTTGAAACTAATTTAAATGTCACAAGTGACACACAGAAATCCCAATTCTTCCATCTCCCTAATACTGGCAGTAAAAAATAATAATAGTTATATATATATAGATATATATAGAAATAGTTATATTACTTTATACAGCTGATATTGGCCGATCTCAGCAGAAATCTGATATAACAGTGACTCTTTACACTTGACCAGTTGTCAAAAAGTACTGCAGTAACTTGATATTCTTGACACAAAGGTCAGCTGAAAAGATCAGGTTACCTAACCAAGATCACTGTTACTTTCCGAAAATGAGATACCCAGAATTCAAAGAAAAGACACATATTCCAGTGTTAAAATTTTTTCAAGATCGCGTAAAATTAAAACAAAATTATTTTCAAGCAAACTAGCTGTTTTTGTTCAGCATTCAGTTGTAGCAGAGTAATGTGTGTTTTTGACTTGGGTCACCTTAAATAAATCCCCATTTTGACACACTAAATGAAACTTCAGCTGAGCTGTAACCTTATCATTGCAAAGGTGTTTGTTGGTATTTGTATGGATGCACATGCAAAGAGACAAATCCTTCAAGTGTATGTTTAAATATTCAGGTTGTATCAAATGTCTGGTGTTAACCTGTATGTCAACCAGCTTTGTGTCCTGCTTGCACAGTTTTTGTTTCTGTTGTGATCTACTCTCTTTGTGCTCTGACCTGTGGTTTCATGCATCTGTCCCAGTCACGGCAGTGTACGTTCCGCTGAGGTGTCCGTGGGTGACGACCAGGACGACGCTGCCCGCCTAGAGGCAGAGCGCAAACTGGAGGAGCTGAAGCGTCGCCGTGACGACGCAGAGAGCGAGGAGTTTGAGAGGATGAGGCAGAAGCAGCAGGAGGCCGAAGCCGAGCTGGAGGAGCTGAAGAGGAAAAGGGAGGAGAGGAGGAAGGTGCTGGAGGAGGAGGAGAGGCAGAAGAAGCAGGAGGAGGCAGAGAGGAAAGCCAGAGAGGAGGTAGGGAAGAGAGAGGCATGTTTAGGTGAGGTCTTATTTTGGAGTCATTTTATAGATTCTGTTGGATCAGTGCTGCTCTGTCTATGTTTCCGTTCTCCATTTGTTGTAGTTCAACTGAAATTTAAAGTCTTCTCACTTTTTGTTGGGGAATATATATAACACTGCAACTATTGTGCACATTTTTCCATTTTAAGGACATATTTGTGGATAAAGCATCTAAGCCTCTGGGGTTTCCTATGGCAGCAGTCAGCAGTTGACTGACATTTAAGAGCTATATTGCTATGAGACACGATTTCAACTTCTGTCAAGCACAACTGACTAAAATACGCCATAGCCTGCTAGCCTACAAATGTTCATACCAGCCCACATTGCGCTGGTTATGTACTGCTAGCGATTTAAGAAATCTGCCCCTTTACAAAAATTCAACACTTGATTGTGCTGTTAAGTTTGACTTTCACTCAGAAAGGTGAAGCAGAAGATACTTTTTATGCCTCTGCGCCGGTGGCAGCCGTGGACAGATTCATGTTTTCGAGTTGCCCAGTTGCTGCTTCAAGTTGTCCATCCACCTGTCCATCAGTCCCATTCTCGTGAACGCAATATCTCAGCAGCGCTTTGAGGGAATTTCTGAACTGATTAGATTTTGGAGATCAAAGGTCAAGGTCACCGTGACCTCACAAAACACGTTTTTGGCCGTAATTCAAGGATCTGTATGCTAATTACGACAAAATACACTTAATAACTTTAATTAAATTCCTCCAAAGTCATCACTACATCTTTTCAATTTGTCCATATATCCGTCCCATTCTTGTGACAACTAAATCTGAGGAACGCCTTGAGGGAATTTCTTCAAATTTGAAACAAATATCCACTTGAACTCAAGGATGAACTGATTAGAATTTGGTGGTCAAAGGTCAAGGTCATTGTGACCTCACAAAACATGTTTTTGGCCATAAACTTCATACGCTATATCCAATAAAATTCACTCAATACCTTTTATTAAATTCCTTCAAAGTCTACACTACATATATTATATGAGTCTGGACAAACATGGATGTAAACTGCAACTTCACTAGTTGGCAGAAGCATACAACTACTGACTGGCAATTGTAGTTATTGATGTTATTGATCAATTCAACAGTACTGACATTATCAGTCAGAACCAAAAACTCACAAAAAAACTCACATGACCCATCCAATCCCATGTGTGGCGCTCTATCACAGCAAAAAAAAACAACAAAAAAAAAAACACTTAGATTACTCTTTTTGGTAATTACAGCTTATAAGTAAATAAGTACATAAGTCAAAACAAACACCAGGATATACATGCTGATTTCCATTCAATAATAACTGTTCATTTTATGGTCTTTTCTTCTAGTTGTACATTGAAATTATTTTTAAATATCCTCTCTTTTTTTTCTCACACCACTTTCATGTTGATTTAGCCTTTACACTTGCGTGAGCTGAAACTCATTCATCACACTCACACTAGTGCTGCAGTGATGTTATCTCTCCATACTTCATCGCTATTGTGATCCAACCTATCTCGATCCCCACTCATAACTCACATGTCAGTCCTTTTTCCTCCTCTTTTAACAACCTCATCCTGATGTATCTCAAATTTGATAACCTCCTCTGTCCAGTGTGTTCACATCTGTGCACAACCGCACAACATCATTCATTTTCCTTTCAGCTGCTCACTCGGAGGCCCAGCATTCTCACTATTACCCTGACTGGTCTTCTGTGTTGATCTTGGCTCTGAATGTGGCGGCCTGTCTCTCACTATCTGCCCCTGTTCTTCTCTTCTTGTGTTATGTTAATGAGCCCTTTTGGTTTGTAATTAAAAGATGGCCTAGAGATACAGAGAGACTAATTAACCAAGACATGGCGGCTGGAGAGGGCTGATATACTGCCAAGCAACAGCCCTCCTCTTAATACAGTACAAATGGTTCATACATTAATTGTTTAAAAAAAAAAAAAAAAACGTCTGCATGTCTCAAGTTTTCCAAAATGGCTTTTTTTCCTGAGGCAGGCAATTGATGTAAATATGAATTTATTATTGAGTGATTAAAATTGTTCCTGACCTGCTTCATTAGATAAATAAGTAAATAAATTAGAAAGTGGCACGTATCTGTTGTCTAGATTGGCTGCATGTTGGTTTTCTGTTGGTGACTGGTGCTATATTATATTAAAACCTATGTTAATATAATATAAGTAAAGTTCTATTTAATTATTCTCGGTAATAAGAAAGTCATTTAACTTATAGCAGTTCTTGAAATAAAATACCCTCTCTGGCCCTTACCAGCCAAGATCTTCTGGTGCACAGGAATTGTTCTCTAGGTTTCCAACAGCAGCAATGGTTTGTTTAGAGTAAATAGATGTAGTAAATAAATGACGCAGACAGTTAGCATTAGCAGCAATATCCGGCATGGCTAAACAGGCAAAGAACAGAGCGCCACCTACTTATGCTCCAATTAAACTGTCAGAAAGTTCCCTATCAACACCAAATATCCTGCAAAATATTAAAAATGACAAGGATCTCAAGGATTTCTCTTTCGAATGCTGCATTCAGAAGTGCATCTGCTGAACTTCCTTAACCGTAGTCTGCCTTTCTCAGGAGGAGAAGAAGAAGATGAAGGAGGAGATCGAAAGGAGGAGAGCAGAAGCAGCAGAGAAGAGACAGAAGGTGGAGGACACTATGGATGGGGAGGATAAACCTTTCAAGTGTGTCAGCCCCCGAGGCTCCTCTCTGAAGGTCAGTCCGCCATTTTTAACCTCTCACCTCCAACAACAGAGTGTCAATCCACTTTTATTTTGCCATTTGACTGTTCAAATAAGCCCCACGTCACCCTTAATTGGTGTTACTACACCTTTCAAGCGTTCCATTCTGGCACAGCACATATGCAGTTTATAATGATGAAGGCGGCAGATTTACCACTGGAAAGTCTGGATTTCACATAGACGATTATGCCACTTGAATAGATAACGGTTGTTGGCAGATTTTATCAGCTGTAGTTTATCTAATTAAGCTAACGTTAGCTCCGCACTTGGTTGTAAACAACTCAGATTGCAGCGGATTTTTGAGTGCTTCCAGCTGACTCTTTTTGAAATAACAGTCTTGTGAAATGGGTCTTAAAAATGCACTCAATGACTACATACTTGATATAATGTTAAAAGACTGAGGCTAACAGATCCCAAAAAGTCAGCATCACCAGTTGATCCTTGTAAGACATATAAACAAAGAAACAGCATTGTTCTTGTATTGCAGTGTACAGTTAGTATAAGAAGCATAAGTACGATGAGATAAAATGCAAGATAAGATTGTTATTTCATTCTAACATAACCCTGTTTGGTTGCTTAGTTTTATATACTTGTATTTTCAGTTTTGTTTCACCTTCAGTGTTACAGGAGAAAAGGCTTTAAGGATGAGTACTAACCAGTGAGTTTGGCGCTATCTCAGGTAGCATTGGCTGGGGTTGCTGAGGTGTAAAATTCCTGAAATATCATTAAAAAGCCAGACAGACTGCTAACGTTAGCCTACACTGTGCTAAAGTAGCATCCGGGATAAGGTGACCAGATTTCTCAAATGAAAACCGGGGTCATTTCCAATATCCAATATATCAGTAAAGTATCCAATGTTTTTATCTATGAAATAAAAAAGGGGGACAGTTCCAGCTTCATGTATTTTGACCATGGTAACTGTTACTGTACTGTAATAAACTATGATGAAGGGCTACAGATTAAATTGGGTACTAACTAAGTAACTTTGTAAACCGTGTCAGAAAATCATACAGTAGCCTACCATGGTGATTGAAGGTATGGTAAACTATGCAACACTCAATAAAGAAAATGGTCTTTAACAGTACACTATTATTAGTTTGGTTAACAAATTCCCATTGCTTGCCTCTTTTTTTTGTATTTTATTGTTTAGATTAATAAATTGGCAGACTCTGTAATGATTTCTTTACCTTTCCTCCTCTATCGCCTTCAGTCTTCTTCCTATCCAGTCTTCCTCCTCTCCTTCCTCTCCACTCTACCTACAGGGTTTAAAGTAAGCAAAAAAAATCTTCTGGTTGAATTTTTTTTTTTCAGGGCCAAGGCATATTCCCCATCTACAATTTGTAAAAAAGTTCAATGGCCGCCCACATTAGCCCTAGATGCCTGCTAAACAAATAGCATGTTAAATTAAAAATGATGCACTATATTTGTAGATCGCACAGTAGTGTTCATCCAGGTAGATTGTATACCTACAAATCAGCTACCTATCACCTGGTAGTACGATTCCTAAATCCCGTAACCCCGCCCCTTTTTCTAACCCTGGGTTACCTCCTGGCTTGAAAAGACGTTTGTGGTGATGTTGTGGATTCACTTGACACTTGCTAGTTTCTGGTCGAGTTTTACAAAGCACTTTTCTCTAAAACTCGGCAAGTAAGTGGTTAGTAGTAGCAAAAGAGTCGTATGAAGCTGCTATAGTGAGTAGACAGTCCCTTCTGTTGGCCAAAACAAGCACAACGCAAGACGTCTGCCCGTCTGCTTTATAGCCCGGTCTTTCTTTCTGGTCTGTTTTTAATCAGCAGTTAAAAACGGGGACCTTTCCGGGGACAGCTCCAGCTGGGGACAGGCCACAAAAATGGAGACTGTTCCTGGAAAACAGGGACATCTGGTCACCCTTATCCAGGACCAGCTTCTACACAGCAGGGAAATTAATCACAGTGGATGTACTAGTCTTAAAAAAGAGATTTTTGAAAACGTAACCCGTAACCCTACGGACTGATTTAGTTAGCTAATGATGTGTGCCTTGGCCTTGGAAGTAACTAGTTTACTACAGTAGGTAGTAAACTAGCAAGCTCGACATGCTAAATTTAGCAGCTTACATTAAAGCAGAAAAACACACTTTTTTAAATCCATTTTTTACAGTTTTGCTAATGTGTTTTTGGTTTTGGAGGATACCAGCACCATCCAAACTCTTACAATACAGAGTAGCATTCTTATTACAGCCCCATGCACACTGCTTCATTTGGAGAAAATCAAAGGCTTGACAGGTCTGCTAGTTACGGTTGGTAAGGTGTGACTGGACAGTCACAGTTCAGAGAAGGGGTTTACCCAACTGTCAGTTTGTCACCCAGTTCTTTGTAAACATAGACAATTGATTTCAATACTTAAAACTGCAACTTTAAAACACTTTTCCTTGTTGTATTTCTCTGCCTGTGCTATATTTGCATCCCGTCCAGCACAGTCGTATATATAATAGTTCTCCAAATCTTGCAAATCCCACTCATCCGGCAGTGCAGCAAAGCTCAAGATAAACATTCAAAATATTTGGAGAGATTAAGTGCCAGATGACCCGCATCTGCCCCCTCACCTCTTTTAGCTCTTTGCATGAAGTGTTATCTGACTGAGATGAAGGAGTGTTTATGAATGGAAAGAAGCTCGATGAACTGAGAGAGAAACGTGAAAAATTCAGCTGCTGGCAAATTTGACTGTGGACTTTGAAATTTTGCTAACTTGTTAACCTGTTTGTCACAAGAAATACATTTTTAAAAAGCTACCCGAATCAACCCAGTGCATGCCCCTCCCACATCATCTAAAGATAAATTCTTGTCATGGCAAGTGGATAAATCTTTCCAGTGTTGCCAAAAGCCAACTCCCGCACACTGAAAATCGAGGGGGATATTCACCCAGTGGAGAAAATCTAATTAGTGACAGATAACAATAATATCCATCTGGCCCATCCCAGTGAGGGTCCAGACTTGACACTCAGCTCTAATGCTGTGTGAGCGTGGATTGTACTAGAATCAAATAATTTGTTTGTTTGTGGTCACTTTTGTAAATAATGTTGATCAACTCTAATTCTCAACCCTGCTGGACTTACCTCACAGACACAGCTTTACTTTGTCATCATGTTCACTGTACGTACAGCTGTGTTTCTGTATGTGTATGTCTGTGTGGATGCATTTGTCTGTTGCATAGTTCATACACACTACTGTGTGATAAACTGTTGCTTTGCGGTGTAATACATTTCGATTTGTTGTGTTAATGTTACACTGTACTACCATGCCATAATACAGTTGGGTTTTGTTTTGTATCTTCCAACTTTGGATTTTTTTTTTTTATATATTTCCTTTCATTTAGGTGAATGCCATATATACACTAAACCACCATCTTCTACGCATGTAATCTAAGCAGTGTTTGTTATGCAATTACTTAGATAGATATTAAACATTTTTTTAATTGTTTCACTTTCACCTGTCACTTTGGGGCAGCAGAACAAGCTTTAAACACAAAATTGACATATGATCACCTAATGAAGTTAACGTGGCTAGCATGTTAGCAAACAGTGGCCTATATATACATCAAATAGATATAAAGCAACATTAGGATTCATGCTTCTGGCCACTAAAAAAATGTAGGTCCAGTATTAACCCTGTTTTTAGCTTTGTTTTGTCTCCACGAACTCCTAAGAAAAATATCTGCCTCTTTAACTGATAAATGCTCCACTATGTATGCCAGCTAGACACCAACTTTGTCTTTCTACTGTTTGGTTCTGAGGAAGTAATACAGTACAGTACGTCTTTTGCCTGCTGCTTCTGGAAACAGGAGCTGATGAGAGCAATGAGACTTAACCAAAACATTCAAGTTGCGGTCTATAAAACCAAACCAATGAGCTGAAAGACACTAAAAAAATCCTTAGAGCTGAGATGAACTGAAGGGTTGAGGGATAATTTTCTGGGTTTAGTCACTGTGAGCAATACCTTTCACGTTGCACATAGTCATTGGACCCCTTGTCAATATCAAAATATTGTTCAGTGCAGCTTTAAATGGAAATATCACATAAAAAAGGATTCATATATATCTTAAATCATGCTAGGGCCATGTAAAAACTACACAACAGCAGACACAGAGAATTATGCCCCACTATCAGCAGTCACCTTCCAGTGGAACACACAGTCCCAGGAGCTCGCCTTCATGTTATCAGTAGTTAACCAGCATAACCCTACCCCATACTATAGATAAAGTACAGTGTTCTCTAGGAGAGAAGGACAGATGGACAGAACGAAGGACAGGCTGCTTGGATGCAGGAAAGCGATTATGGTTAACAGGATTACAGTAACTGTGTTGGGATGGCTACAGCTTTTTCAAACGCGTCTGAGAATGGGGAATTTCCTGTCAGGGAGTATTTTGGGAACTCCCACATTCGGTAGCAGCTGAGCGCAAGGTCTTTTTTCACAGACAGAGGGGGGAGAGAGCTTTTTCTGCTGTTTCTTCTTTTGTCCATTTAAAGTTTTTTTTGTGAGTGTCCAAGGAGTGCATGTGTTGCCCCCTCTTTTAGCCTTTATGTCGTATATCATAAACAATCCTCTGACATTCCCACAATCCCAAAGCAGAGATAGGAAAAAGTTTGTTGTGTTTTTTCTGTGTGTGTGGTGGTGGGGGGGGGGGGTTGTGCACATTTTGCATGCAGAGGGAACAATCGGTTACACTGTGTGATCCTGGTCAGGAGAATCCATCTTAATGAGCATATGAAGAAAATAGACAAAATGAAATATCTGCCATTAAAAAAAAAAGTCTGTTGTAGTTAAATGATTATTGGCAATAAAGTTAAGTACTCAATGGTATTTAAGTTATGAATCATCAAAGATCTGTAATTATCTAGAACAGAATCACGTGTGTGTTGACATATTGACCTATGAACTTAAGTCAGAAATGGGTTTTACAATGAAACTCTTCATACAAACAATAAAGAATGAAAGAAACATGGAAATCAAAAGGAGTCTTGGGTTTAACATCTGTTTTGAGGCTACTGAAGAGTGAACGAAAAATGTTGTGTTGCAGTGATGTATGCATGAGTGGAACATTAATGTGATATTTATAACCCAGAGACATTCTAACCTTTCTCTACAGATTGGAGAGAGGGCAGAGTTCCTGAACAAGTCGGCACAGAAAAGGTAAAAACATAACTTATGCATTATCCGCCACCTGAAAGTTTAATTCCCACTTGAGTGTCTGCTGCCAAGAAACTGAAGACCAAATGGTATATAATATTTAAAGTGATCCCATTTTTTATGTACTGTATGCTAACTGCTTGCTTTTGTCCAGCAGCACAGTGAAGATGTCTCATTCTCCTGTGGTGTCCAAGATAGACAACAGGCTGGAGCAGTACACCTCAGCTGCCCAGGTTAGAATTGATTCGACTGTAAAAATGCAAAATTGCTGCCATGTGAAACATTTGGCCTGTCCCATTTGGGATTACAAGACACCAATGCGTGTCACACATCAAAAACATAACAAGACATCTTCCAGGAAACCTTGTACAAAACCAGTAAGAAGAAAAATATCAGTCATGACTTAACATGTACTTCTATATATGTTTTATTTTATGTACAAAATTTCAAATAAATTGTGCACTAAGAAGCAGAAGATAGAAAATAAATGCTACAAGTAAATAGGTGCTAATTCTTTGTGCACCATTCATGTTTTAAAAAAATATTTATTTTTTTATTATCATAATTTGTGTTTTAACCTTAATAAACAAATTTGCAGTGATAGCCAGATAATGTGGCCTAAGGTCACGTAATTTGCTGGTCTTGAAAAGTCTTAAAAAGCCTTGATTACAAAGGCCTTAAAAACAGTGGCCCAAAAGTGTCCTGTGTAAGTGTCCTAAACTGTTGAAACACAGGCAGTCAGAATTGGCGTGTCATGTGGCTTCCTCATGCTAGGTTTTCCCTTCTTCCTAAGTCCTCCCCAGCATGTTTCTCTGTTGATTTAAATATCCAAAGCAACATAGCAACATTTCTCTCTTTCTTTGGAGACATATCAAACACTCTGAAGGAAGTTGTCACTGTTATTACTAGTAAGCTCATGTGGGGTTTTTAAAAAAGGACAGGAGGATCTGAGATTTGGTCAGAACAGCCATCCACTGCTATTCACCAGTTTAAACCCACTGCTTTATCTCAGCAGAGAGAGAACAAAGAGTCTCGATCCCCTCGCTCTGGAGCGGTGGATCTGCCCATGGTCACCGACAGCATACGGAACATCAAGAGCATGTGGGAGAAGGGCAGTGCGTTCACCTCGCCTGGAAGTGGCGGGAGCACATTCAAGGTAAAAGAGTAAGCGGTGGATGATGTAAGAAAGTCGGTGAAACTTTGTGTGTGCCTGTATGACTTGAGTGTAGACAGAGAGAGAGAGAGAGGAAAGAGCCCAATTCACTGGCACTTCCTGCATGGCCCTGTTGCCGATGACGACCAGGCTTAGCTGACCTTTGACCCTGTCCAAACAGGAAGCAGCTGTGATGAAGACAGGCGTGGCAGGCCGCATCAACGACTGGCTGAATAAAACCCCGGAGAGTGGCAAAACTTCAGGAGGAAGGCCATCGGTAGGTCGTCACCGTAGCAACCCCTGTGGCTGCTGCTTGCAAGTGCAGTAGATGTACTATACAGCTCAGGGCCCTATAGAGAAAAAAACCCAACAAAATGGCAGACACAGCTGTGTTGACTGAATTGCATTATCTTTAGAGTCATCTTTATATATTAGTATATTAGTATTAGTTATTCTTTAAATCCCAGGATCTACACATCTGCTTTAAATATCCTACATTTTTTTTGGTGCTCACTGGTTTGAAGTGGGCGGGGCTCAGTTGGAACATTGTCATGTCACGTACTTCCACGCACCAGTCAAGATTTAGCAACATTTGAATCAGAGTCTAACAGCTGGTGGATTGTTTGGACACTTGTCACTCTAATCTGGCCAAACCACACCCACTGAGTGCGGAAAAGCAGATTACTTGAGTTCTGTTAAACTCCTATAAATAATACTTAAAAATTCTAGTTTTTTTTTTAACTTATTAGTTAAACACTTCTTATTAAATTGTTTACACCAATCATGAGTGTTTAATGTTATACAGAAATAATGTTTCCACTTGTCGTTGGAGTAGAGACAGAACTTGACACGTTATGACATTTACTGTGTTCAAAACCTTTCAAACTCTCACTTATAAGCAAATTTGTTTTAAGAATTCAGTAGTCAGTCATGCATAGGAACAGTGATCCTGTAACATCTGAGCTGCATACATTCAAGCACACACTGTTTACCCTAATAATAAACGGCAGTATACTCTGCAGTATTATTATTATTATAATAATATCAGTATTACTGCTGGTCAGGTTCTTTACATTGCATGTTTTAGAATCATTTTCAATTGATGCAGTAGAAGCAAGTCAGGTTGTCCCTCTGCGTGTTTGTGAGAGATTATCTGTCTGGCACCACCTGGTGGCCACTAATCAAAACAACTTGTGAAGATCTGAGCTTGCTACAGTCCAGACTTACATCTGTCATAATATCTGGATGCAGTGCATGTGGATATTTTAGATTTGGCATCAGTTTAGCATATAGTGTCACTCATACAGTTTATCTGAAGCTTATCATAAGCTTTGCTAGCTTGTCAGAAAGCAAGCTTTTTCTCTCGTGCTCATGTATACGGCTTCATGCCAGTGCATCCTGCCACCCTTCACTCCTTCAGTACCTATATTTCACCCAAATATTTATGTTGGAGCGTTCCATGCTGCAGATTATGGCTTGTGCTAAAATAAGTAACACCCAACAGGAAAGAGTGAGGGTATGTGAGATGAAACTTTGAATACAAATATCTAGAAAACAGAGTCCAACAAGTGATAGCGTCTGTCAGCCTTTGCTCTCATTCCTCAAGCTCTCTGTCGTCCTCCTGTCATTCTTCCCATTACATCTCAGGTACTCTGCCGATCCCACAATATGAGGACTTTTTTCATATTAACTACAAATACTGTGCTCTCTGAGTGCCGCTGGTATGATGCTTTATGTTTATCTCGTTTTCTGTCTCCCTCTCACAGGACCTGAAGCCTGTTGACGTCACCAACAAGCGGAGTCTATGGGAAAACAAAGGCGCCTCTCCAACCAAGGTAGCTATTATTAATTTCAAACCATCCTCTGTCTAATATCAAGAAAAAAGATTTGTAGGGTGATCAGAGTATCAGTCTCACCCACCAGGGAAAATCCAAGTGAGCATTACACATCTGGAGTTTCTCCACATGAAGTTTTAACTATGCCATAGTGGTTTGTGGTCTTGGAACAATTTTCTGTGGTTTTTCATGGTTTTCCAGTTGCTGTCAATCAAGACAACATTCTGTCAAAGACTTGGTGTAATATTTAAACAATAATATTAGACTATTAAAATAATCTCATGATATTTTGACCCTGGTGTGGCAGCAATGGGAGTAACTATCATTTATTTTTGTTTTGTTTTAAAGAACTCTCATAGCTAGTTGACCTCACCATTAAATCTGGAATAAGCCTGGAGAGGTAAAAGAGTAACTTTTCCATGTTTCTTCAATGCGCCTATCACACAATGACCTTAGATGCTGCTGTCACACTGTTGGCTTCTTTGCTCTCTGTCATTGGCAGGGATGTGCTCTGTTTTGCTTTTGTTGGACACTACTGCCTATTTTGATCAAAATGATAGTAGATATCAAAGATTTTCAGTCCAAAACGAGACACTGACAAATGGGCATCTGTTAGATTGAACTTATCGACTCTCATAGCTCTTTTACACACCAAATTCACATTTAAGAGGATGTAATTATCTGAATTATGTAAATATTGAGCAATAAACAAAAACTGCTTTCCAAAATGCTCATAAAGCAGTTAGGAATTAAACTCCATTACTTGTAAAACATGTTTGCCAAATGTTCTAAGTGTAGTGAAATAAAAGGAACAAAATGAACATATCAACAAAGCTAGAGTAAAGCCAATTTTAAAGAAGGATTATGCTGTTGACTCCATTAACACCCATAACTTGTAAAAAGCCGACTCAACAAAATACTGAAGATTACAGTTCAGTTTAAATTCTGTGTCGTAAAAACCTTGTGCGCCTGTTGTCCAACCGCGGGCTGAATGCTTTTCACAAATGGCTGTATCACATCACTGCTCCTTCTTCTGACAACCACAAATCACTACTCTCCGTCCAGCTTCACTTGACTTTTTATTTCCCTGATGGAGAAACTGTTTACAGCATTCTTTACAAGTAAAACTCCTTGCTGAGTTTGCAGTTTGACAGTTTAAAATAACTGTTATCACTTCACATTTTCAAACAAGTGTGACTAAACCTGGCATGAATAAATTCTTCTCTAAAGTTGTCTCCATGGATGAAAGTGTGTTTGTCGAGCTGCTCAGTAGATGTGAAAGTCCACATTTTAAAATAGAGTATGACAAGGATGTCCTACCTACCCACTTACTTCCCTATAAACTTTCCTTCCTTCCTACTCTGGTAGTGATGTGTTCCTGTGGCCAACAGCTGCCGAGCAGGCCGGGGGCTGTGGTCCACTACAGTGAGTAGTGGGGTTGGAGGGCACCAGGCAGTGGTCTGCACTGACGTAAAAATGGCCCTGGACAGGAAAGGTAGCGGTTAGCAACCATGTCATTAGTTAACCATGCTATGCTGTGATGTCAGGGAAAGCAAGCGAGCGGGATGATGATTGGTGAGGGGCATCTGGATAAGTTCAAGAGTTTGCAGAGATGGAAATGTTAGATCAGAAGTGAGCACTTGCTGCTTTGACTGGAAGCTTTGCAGGTATGTTTTTCCTCATTTTCGGCATCTTTGCTGCTTTATTACCTTCCTGTCTTTGTGTCTTGCAGGTGGCAGGCAGAGGGGAGACCAAATCAGTCGCCAACGGTGAGTTTTTACAAGGCACCAGAAAAGTATCGGCTTGTAACTGCGGAGCTTGTGAATTTGTGTGCAATCAAACATACAAATGGGTGGTCAGGCTTGTGGGCATGCACACTGCAGTTGTCAGGTGAACTTGTGGTAAGCCTTGTTTTTAGTTTTCCCGCAGTGCATTTTTTCATTTTTCTAATTGGTTTTTAAGAAATAGACAAAAGAGAGAAATACAGGGGATTTATTCTTAGAGATTTTAACCCGACAGTGACATTATGCTTTTACAAGCATGTAGGCAGCCTACTTGCCGCCAGCATATAGTTGTAAATGTAAGGGGAAGTTAGACACACATAATCCCTCACTGGTTTCCCACCAGTAAACATTTCCAGTATTGTTTTTTGGGACAAATGAGACTGATGGCCGAATTTTTCTTCTCCGAAAAATACAAGTGAACGTCTCCGCAGACCTGTGTAGAAGGTGTTATTGGTAACCATATGTAACAGAGGCTTGCACAGGAAACTCAACAGCGAGTCGTGTGGATGTGCGCGTCAGTCAAGCTGATTGGTTGATTCTACTTCTGTCAGGACTCAAGTTCCAAACGGAGATGAAAACAAATTCAATATTCCTAGTATCCAAGTATAAAAGAAACCACCACATAAACGTATCCGGGCAACCACTGTGCGGAAGTATAATTCCAGCTTGAAGGTGTGACCTTCTCGTTAAGTGTGTCATGATGTCAGTGGCTCTTTGATTTATACAACACATGCTTCCCAAAACCAATAACTGGCCCTGTCGTATCCTACCCTGCAGTATTTTTCAGGTTGCCGTTTGGCCTTTGCTCCACAGCATTTCAGGATGCCACTTAAACATTGCTTGCTATTTTAAAATCAGATCTGAGTTCAGCCTCCTCCTCCCTTTGTTCAGCATCCTACACACATATGCACACACCAATTTCACCTCTATAAACCCACTCAACAGCCATCTCGACGCCACTCAAACCTTTCAGCTTTTCCTCTCATGTGCACGTCCACCTCTGCTGCTCAGACCACTCCCCTGCCTCTCGGAGTATTAGAGGCAGTATTCCTGCCAGGTCGGTTTGTCACATTAATAGCTGGTATGTTGGAGATTAACACAACATCAGAGTCTGACTCAGAGGGTGACGGAGGCTTTGTATAGATTTTGTGTTTCTCACTAGTAGTTGGCTGCAGGACCTTACAGACATTTGACACCACATACAAGTTAGCAGCCCCACACTTTCCACATGCTTGGCTCTGATAGAGGACTACTAAAATAATGTTCACCATTTTGGAAAAACTGCAGGTGGAAATTTAACTCTCACTAAATTTACTGAATTTAGAACAATAACTTTTAAGTAAGATTTGATATGTAATGTTATTGTCCACAATAATATATAATTTAGAGTACACAAAGTTTTAATCTGTTTTCTTCCCTAAACTTGTCAAAGATGCAAAAATGTCCAAAAACAATTCCTGTTACTCTGTATTTTATTCAATCAGATGCATCTGTGGAGTATCCTACTGTAAATATTTTGCAGTGATGTGGCCTGTTTTGGTGCTTGGGTTTAGACCATGAAATGTGGAACAAGACTGAGCCTCCAGCCATGCTAGCAGCTCTGTAGTGCTCAGCAGTGCTTTTTGCTAAACATTGAAATTGACATTAACAATGTTAACATACTGATGTTTAACAGGTATAATTTTTACATGGTAACCATGTTAATTTAGTGTGTTAGCGTGCTAAAATTAGCCAGTGGGTTTTGCAGGTAGAGCATCTATTCATAAACCAAAGTATCGGACAAATTGAACATTTAACCTGATGATGGAGCTAGATGAAAAGTTAAGGGATGTTTAAAGTCATGTCCTGAGGGGGACATGAATGTCTTTTCCAAATTTCATGATAATCAATCAAATAATTATTGTTATATATCACTAAAAACACACAAGTCAGTATGATTCATTCACTTGGCACCATGACTTTCTGTACAATATTTCATGGCAGTCTTTCCAATAGTTGTTTACATATTTCAGTCTCGGCCAAATCTTTGGACCACACAACGTTACCCTTCCTAAAGTCAGGCCACTAACATGACTAAAAAATATAGGTAAATTTAATATTTTTGATGTCCCCAATAGTTCTCAGAATGCATATTTAAAGTCTGATTTTGGGTTTCTGCTTCCTCCATTTTGCCAGTCTCTTGGAAGCAAGGCATCCAAATTAGAGCAAATATTTAATGGAGTCTGGCTGAATATAAGGTGGGTTAATCTAAGCAGCAACCGCAGCAGCGCTACAGGCTAAAAGACCTGTCAATCAACACCCCTCTCAAACACAGTCTTGTCAATGCAATAACAATCTTAACAACTGCAACCAACAAACATACTGAAGCAGTAAAATTATTGAGATCCTTACTTGTGGGGGGGGGGGGATACTTTTTGGAAAGAGCTCTGTGTCTTTTCCAATGAGTTGTATACAGTCAAAGTTTTCTTGAAGCCAGCATCATGGAGCCTTTTCACTGCATGTTGACTGCAGTTAACTGCATGATCTAAGCTCTTCACTGTGGTGTCTGCTGCTTGGTTTGACCTTTTGTGTCAGAAAGTCAGAGTCATTAGCCAACACCTGTCTGCATACTTGTCGTGAAGCCGCTGATAGACTCGTTTTGTGTCTTTCACCAGGGATGGGGCACTAATGTCTTGAAGAGGCCGATAAAAGCTGGGGACCACGACAAT
Source organism: Xiphias gladius (assembly GCF_016859285.1). Taxonomy (NCBI): domain Eukaryota; kingdom Metazoa; phylum Chordata; class Actinopteri; order Istiophoriformes; family Xiphiidae; genus Xiphias; species Xiphias gladius. The sequence goes on from NC_053401.1 coordinate 13,115,353, forward strand.
CCAAGACTCTTCCTTTGACTTTGTCTTAAGAACCAAATAATGACCACACTCCCAAGAGGGACCCCAAGAAAACGGAAGGACAGGAGAGATGCTGTCCAAGCACTGTACCGAAACAAGATCATATTTTTGTACGGTTGCCACGTATAGTGCCTTTGCACAATGATTTTTGCTTTCTAAAAGAAACCTTATGCTGTGAAATTTGGACATTTGTATTTACTGTTACTAATTACTTTATTTTTACAGTCCTGCCAGGAAGTAAAAAAACTAATTAAATTTAGACTTATCTGTTGTACTCCTTGCTGACAGTTTTGATAGAGACAGAGTAGATGAGCTAAAAGTTTCCACATTCCAAAGAGATGCGTGAAATCAGTTCTCTCCCTCGTACAGACAATTTTCCATCTCTTTTTTTTAATTTATATTTAAAGCAAAAGCTTCACACATTGCTATTTTATTCAACGTTCACCAGTTCAGGATAGAAATATAAGCACTTCTAGAATTTAGCTGATTTCACTTTTATTATGTCTTACCAATAGTGCAGCAATGTTCTGAGTAATATATGTTAGCACATGTGATGTTTTGAATATGTCCTATCATACTGTATCGTATATAACATCTTTATACTCATAACAAAAGGTATTTTTGCTTTTTTGTATCCAGAAACTATTCACCAACAGGCAGTTAATTTTGGAGGTGATAGGAGTGTTGAATATTCAGAAGGCCATTATGATTTTTATTATCCTTCATGTTATTTTATTTATGTTTTAATGTGTTTTGTTCTTTTCTATTTCTAGCTGTTTTTGTAGCGTTTATACCTGTTTGATCACTTTAAAATCTTCAGACATTCCTTTTAAAAAGCAGTTGCACAAGGTGCCTTCACTGCTTAAAAGCTGTAGGTTTTATAATGTAGGAAATCAGCAAACCAACCTTTTTTAATCTACCTTTAACTTCTTTTTTGCCTCTATGCACACTTTTATGCTCAGCAATCATTTTCTAATTGAGGGCATACAAAGTAAAATCAGGGTGCCTAAGCATACAGCAAGATACTAGTACAGTACAAGGATATTTACCACTATGTAACTCTTCTGGCCTTATGATTGCAATGACAACATTTATGACAGCTGAGGTACAGTACATAAAAGCCTCAAAGCAACTAAGTATGATATTACGACTTGTGATTTTCTTGTTTATTTTTCACTAACATAGTCTTAAGTAGCGCCTTCCCTTTCAATAGTCTTTGCACGGCACAAGCTTTGACTAGCATATGAGTGGTTTGCCGGGGCATTAAATTGATCCATATTACTGCTCAAAAGTCTGACAATCACATTCCATGGCTCCTGAAAAGAGCAGGGGAGCTTGACCAAAATATTTTTAAGTGTGATTTAATGTGACATTTATGTTTTTTAATACAGTGGTTTCATAATGCTGTATTGTTTTTTCTACAACCTTGTGTCCATTTTATGTTTTTTAAAATTCTTTTACTTCTATGTTTAACCAGACACTTGTTGTTTGTGTAGCAATAAGCCTATGCAAAACACACTCTCTGTAGTCTCTCTAAACACTCCCAATGTCATACAAGGGGGCAGTTTCCAACTGGATGGATGTTTAAACTATTGTACCCTTGACTCAACAACAGCAATAAAGACATTGAGGTATTCAATATTGTTAAGTTTCCTTACATAACTCCACTACTCTACCGTAGACCACATTATATACAATATATACCCCCTGTAGCAGAGAACAATCAGACAATTAATCAGTTGATATGAGGCCCTGAAACTAAGGAAATGTTGTAGGTTGTCAGACAAGTTAAACTCTTTCATTAGCTCATATTTTAGTTTTCAGCTCCTTCATTATCCTGTTTTTATAATGTCTTGGCACAATGAATTTACTCATTTATCTTTTCTCTCTACTAAACGTCCTTTTCATCACCACATTTCCATTTTCCAGTGGTGGCTTAACACTGTGAACAGCAGCCTTTTTAGCAAGTTACTTAGCTGATGCTAACTTTTTTCATAAAACTACACCAACTACACCAGCACAGATGATATTAATTATTCACATACTGTACTACTGCACAGTGCTGTAGCATGACTTTTCTAACACTAGTTAGTTTGATTGACGTTATGAGAAAAATTGACACATCCACAAAATGTCAAAGATGACAGTGAAATCCAACACTTATTTCCATTGGTCTCCTTGATGACTTTAAGCTCATGTAATGAAGATAAAAAGATGGTATTGTTCAAGTAGCATTATCTTGTTAACTTAGCTAGTGTTACTTTGCTGGCTAATTTCCAATTTGTTTTATCAACTAATTGGAGGTAATGTATAAAGCTTTAGTCTTCTTTTTACAATATCTTATTTATTAACAATCATCAATATTTTTTATTGAGTTGCTCAGTTATATGTTTGACTTTTCTGATAACCTTTTATAGTTAGAAATAACTTAATTACTACCGTAACAATTTTAATAAGTGACTTTGCAAATATGCAAAAGTATCTCAGTTGTTCTCAAATGTGAGCATTTGCTGCTTTTCCTCATATGATACTGTATAATTGTAAATTGAATGTGTTTGGGTTTTGGACTGTTGGACTGCGCAGACTGTTTTGTAATTTTATTACATCACCATGTCCTTTTGAAAATTGTGATGGGCATTTTTTTTTTTTTTTTGGATTTTATAAGGTAAAAGATTGAATAATTCATCATAAAAACAATCAACAGATTAATCAATTATGTAAAAATAAGTTTTAGCCCTAGTACTATATTTGTAAATTCAAGTTTTCTTCAAGCATAGGTGTTAAAGGGACACACAAGGATCCAGTCATTGTCAAGCCCTGTGCTCCCTTAAAGTGCTGTAAGAACATTCGTTATAGTGAATTGTATCAACTTTAATGGAGAACTTTATTATTAACCAGCAGCCAAAATGTGATGTGTTTACAGTGGCAGTGAGCATTTGATGGAAGAAGGCTGATGGGAAATGTCTCAAAACTCTGTGGCATGCTTTTGCTACTTTTCATTTTGCTTCAGCAGCAAAGAGCAGCCCTGTGTTGATGTTTTTTAGAAAAAAAAAGAGAACCAACAAAAGAAACAACGACCACAAAAAAAACTTAACAAGATCAATTTTATTTCAAACCAAAAAGTTATTTGAAGTGGAGCAGGTTGTATTTTCAATTTCAGGCCTCAAATGAAGCAGATTACGAGGCGCACTTGAAGGCAGCATTCCTTTCCAGGTATAACTCATCTTTCTGCCCCCAACAATAGAACTGACAACCCTCACCAGTCATAGAAAAGATATGTGGTCACATGACAGACAAGGCTGTATTAGGTATGCTTTTTGGTGGGGTGGATGATTGAACTTGTCTCGTTCTGGATGTGAAAGAATAAGAACTGAACTTGCTGCTAATCCCATATCTTCCTCAGGGATATACAAGAGGTAAGAGCGCGACCATGACCCCTGGATGCATGATAGCAAAAACGTCAATATCATCTTGAATTGTCTTTAATTCTGCGTTGATATACAGTTCATATTTTTGCAGTTTTTAATGAAAATGTGTGTCTGTTTTTTTAGAAATCTTGATAGATTTGACAAAAATTTAAGCGAGCTGTGCTGAATTAACTCCATAAAACCCCTCAGCATGATCTAACAACTAGCTGTTACTTATACAAAGCCATGAATGCCAAATTAAATTGGCTCAGACATTGCCTAACTACACTCTTAAAGATTTTATGATGGCTTTTCTTTGATGTATTCTGATCTGAGCAGTGCATATGCTGATGAAGAAGGTGCTAAGCTCGCCCCTGAGACTGCCCGATGTTAGCATGCTTTGGGCTTTGACTTAATGCTTCCTAATGCTGAAACCAGCACCCGTAACATTCCAGCCACTGTCGGACTATGTGTTATTCCACAGTTTCAGCCAGACGGGGACTGACCGCATGCATTAAAAGAAATACACGTTTAATAGCACAAGTGTGATAGATCTCATACACTGTGAATTCTTTTTGGGTTTCCAGTCAGTGCCTTTCTTCAACCAGATGGAATTTGTCTATTTCTCTTTTTTTTGTCTTTCCCAGTCTTGCTCATTTTCTCTTCACCTTCTCTTCCCCATTTCTCTTTCCTTGTCTTTTGACGTCAGCTGCTCAATCTGATAATACAATTAACAACCAGACTGGGACACCAAGCAAGCAGTGTTTGAATTTGAGCAGAGATGTAACACAAGTTAAACAGAAGTATGACTCTGGATAGTGACCACATACAGGGAAGGTGTAAATATGACATGCAGAGATTGAATGTGCAGCTGGCCCTTTGAAATGACATGGAAAGAAAAAACAGGACTGCGGCCAGGCAGGAGGAGGAGGAAGGTTGGAACTGGGGTTGTGGAGCTAATTTTCTTTATCCCTACATCACCCCTTCAACAACTATATCAAATAGGTTCTTATCATTACCAAAGAATTGTATGAACTTGTTTCTATGCTGAGGAATGTGTTTAAGAAGCAAGAGAAACTCCTGAGAGGCATTGTTATAAAAATGTTCCCCAACCGGCAGCTGACCAAACCGCAATGACAAAAATAGCCTGTCTGAATGTGGGTCCCAGCTCACTGATTTACTGAGTACGTTGAGGTGAGCCAAACCCATTGTCTGGAGGAGTAGCTCCACACCTGTTCAAAGCACACTCTATTATTCTTAAAAATAGACCCTTGTTCTCCCCCGCTGTTCAGCCCTACTGACATCAGTTTTTATGATCTGGTGATTTATAAGTGTGTGGAAAATACTTGGTCCAAGGGACTGTTGTGCACAATCATATTCTGACATGTAAGGAACCTACTGATACCACTGCCTTATTGAATCCATCCCTGTAACCTTGAACTTGACTCCAAACTCTCCAGTGTTGTTTTTTTTTAAAGTTATGGAGGCTAGATCAACTGCAATTAACTTCTTTATTTAAAGATACTGTATATATCTGGACTTGTTCCTGTGCATATAATCTTACAGCATTTTCTTTCATATCTTTAATGATTTAGCTTTGCACTCGAATGAAGTTGGAGGAGAGATGAAAGGAATAGTTCTACTTTTGAGAATAATGCATATTCAGTTACTCGAACTCCAAAGAGCTGTATCCTACATTTCCCATAATGCAACTCATTAGTGTCTACACCCTCCCTGCCTGGTAAACACCCACTTCTTACAAACTCCAAGCCAACTGTTTATAACACAATCTTTCTTTGAAAAAGCCTGCGATAACCCTGATGATATCATCATGACATCATCAGGGTTATTTTCTTAGTCTTTATAAAGCTCCTTCCAGAGCCACAGAAGACATTGTAAAACTCACAGGCTGAGGACTCCTCAAGACAAGTAAACTGAGCTTCACGTGTAAAATCGTTGAAAGGCGCCTTTAATGAGTCAAGTAAACACAATTTTTGAGACTGCTTTGAAATCAAATGGAACGGTGTTTGAAACAATGAAAAATGTTACGTGTGAACACCAGACTAAATCACACATGTTACGACGGATATGTCTTGCAAGGTACCTGTTCGAAGTCTTTTGAGCACCTGGAAAATTGTTTATGAGTGTATGTATCAAAAGTAATATGATATGTGCTTCAGACGTGTTAGAGGGTTCCTGAAGAACTTGTGCAGTCCTGGTAGTTTCAGTCCTGTTCAGACTCCAGTCATCTGCCTGCAGCCTTGATCAGAGCCAAGAGGAAATGGCTGAGGATTAGGCCTGGAGCTGTTTAAAGCCCTGGCCTCTGCTTGCAGTGCCCATAGTGGAACCATTTCAAGTTCTACAATTGTTCCAATCTCCGAGCATATAGTCAAGGCTTTTTTTTTTTTTTTTTTTTTTTTTGTAGGTTTTAGTTTAGTTGTTTGCACAAATGATAAAATAACTGAAAGGAGAAGAAAAAAGAGAGATACAAACCATCTGTCTGAGGGATAGAAATCTCAAAGGCTCATAAAAAAAATTACAGTCGATAAGATGAAGAGGAAAATATCAAGAAGGCAAACAACAATACAAATCACAGCAAGAAAAACAGTAAAACACAAAAATTAATGTGAACAGCCCTAATTATACTGAGCCCAGGAGAATTGAGAGTCTGGTTATTTGTGTGTATGAGTGTGTGTCAGTTTAACAGGTGCATTACAATTCTGTTACTAATGCAAAACAAGGGAATTCATTAAAAATGGATCTTCTGTTCTGTGTAGTGAATTTAAGTAGTGATTTTTGATGTTTGGATTCATTGCCTGCTTTCCTCTTTGATTCAGGTAATTGTAATCCAAGATGTCTGAAAAATTAGTCGAGGAGATGGAGTGAGTACTTTCACTACATCTTCCAAGCGTTTCTTGTGTTTTAAATACAGAGCTGATTTAGACTCATTGATCCAAAAGTTCACATCTTCCTCCTTTTCTTTTCAGGGAGGAAGGTAAGTAAAGGATGTGAGAGCATTCACTGTGTTTTCGAAAGCAAACTGTCACTTCCAAGCTTCCATTGCTAGATGTACCTGACCTGATTATGTCCGCTCAGAGGTAGAGCTCCAGCAAGAGGAAGGTAAAGGCTTCTGCACGGCTTCACGTGTGTATCGTCTTGTTTCCATTGTTTCAGCTGCTTTTGCAGTGTCTGCTGCTGTTTTCTGTTTGAATGTTAACACTTCATTTGTCAACACTGATCTGTCAGCTCATGTATAACTGTCACTTTTTATCAAAATTATCTCCATCCCATTTTTAGCACATGTCTGTATGCTGAGTATCTAGCTAGAGCTAGAGCTAGCAGCTGGTACTCACTGGGTTTTAGCTAGCCAGGCTAGCTTTTTCCCCTGTTTCCAGTCTACATGCTAATCTACGCTAACTGGCTGGTGGCTGTAGCCTTAAATTTAAGGTACAAACACGACAGTGGTATCGATCTTCTCCTCCAACATTTGGCAAGCAAGCAAATAAGTGTATTTCCCAACATGTTTAACTATTATGGGGTCACACTGGCTTTGTGACCCCTTACAAAAAAGTAGTGTCTAGTTATGGCCACTTGTCACGTTTCAGAGGTCTATGAGTTGTTAGCATTTACACCAAACAGTTATCTCCCCTCTAAACTTTTTGTGGTTTAATAAAAAAAATACAAAGTTGTTGAGGATATGCAGCAAGGTCAACAGAGGTCAAATTGACCAATATTCCACAAAAAAAAAATAAAGATTAGAAAAAAAAGTGCAAACAGTGAATACAGATTTTGTGTAGCAAAATGTTATTTTTTCTTCTATTCTACCCCATTAATCATCTAACACCCCTTAGATTTATCTTCTGAACCATAGGATTTGCCCAGACCTCTAGGTTGGGAACCAGTGGACTATATTTCCGCATGTGTACTAGTTCTGGTTCTTTTACTTAGATAGGGTTTTGAATGCAGGATTTTTACTAGCAATATGTTGCACTGATGTACTGTTGCTTTTACTTAAGTAAATGATCTGATTACTTCTTACACCACTGATTAGCACTGGATAAAAATAATTTAAGAGACATGAAGTAAGCAGAAAAAATTAATACTTTTTTTCCTGCTGTTCTGTTACATGTTAAGATTTTGCTTTGATTTGTAACATGTTACAAACAGCTCACAGGATCATTGTGATCAGAGATCATTCCCTGTTTCATCTTTATTCAGAATGAATATCAGACACCAGCACTGGTTTTTCATTGCATCCCAAGATACATTATCACAATGCTCAGAGCTTGACCAAATCCCAGCCGCAAGCAGTTTGCCAGAATCTCACTGATCCATTAATCCATATTTAGTACGCTCAGTCAAAGAGATATTGAAAAAGGAAGGTTTGTGTGAATTGTTTTTGTCTGTAAATAAAGCCTTTCATTTTTTTTCTTTACTTACACACTTGTGAGATGTTATTGTAGTGTAGTGTGTGTTTGGCATCATGCCTTCTTTTGTCATGTTTTTCGGCCAGGTTTTGGCTTCATTAATCTTTGTTATGTCCTTGTTATATAGAAGAAGCTGCACCTGAAGTAGAAGGTAATGCTCTTCATTTTTCATTTTTCTATGTGCCAGTATAACGCCACCTATATAAAAACCTGTTCTAGAGATTAGAGCCTCCACCTGCACGTTACAGTAAAAAATAAATTGTCTTTAATATTGCTTCTCACTGACCTCAGCACTATTCTTTTACGTACATCAATATTAGCTTGTTCATGTTTAGTATTAAATAATAACTGCAAAGTTTGGCTCCCATGGCGCTGCCTGCTGAGTTAGTATTTGATGAATTAATTCCTAAGTGAGATTTCCTGTTTATGAAAAAGTGTGGCATCTACTCAGTCATAGTTACTGTTTGCGAACAAGAAAAACTCACTGCTGATTATTGTTGAAATTTTGGCTGTTTTCAACTATTTACTGAAAAGATTGGCATTTCACAGGTTTTAAACATCTGAAATCTTTTATTTAATTTGAACATTATTTTTAAGCCTCTTCATCATCTCATTCATATTTATCCTACTGCATATACAGTGTGTCTTACTTATTTTAAGACTGCAAAGAGAGGTTGTTCGTATAAAATGTAATCGCGTAATGTAATTGTTTTATCTAATCATATTTTCATTATTTCACACCACCTCAGAACCTCCTCCCACCGCTGAAGGTAATGACTTTTTCTACTGTTATATTCTAAGTTGAAATAACAGACAACAATATTCTTGCCGGCTGCTTTTGCAGTGTCTGCTGTCAGTGATGAAAGCCATAGCAAGCTAGCTGAATATGTTTTCTGTTTGAATGTTAACACTTCATTTGTCAACACTGATCTGTCGGCTCATGTATAATTGTCACTTTGTATCAAAATTATCTCCATCCCATTTTTAGCACTCATTCAACTGTATATTTCAATGTTCTGACAAGGGTTTGCATGGAAGGTTTTTCTGAAGTACCTGCCAAGTTTACATCAAATTTGAATTGAAAGACTCTATTTTGCACTTAGTATTTTAATACATGCCATTATTTGGCCAAACAACATTATTTGGTTAGGATATTCAAATATAAAAGCACCAGTGATGGAAAGTAATTAAACAAATTTATTCAAGTACTGTACTTTATACACTTACTTCACTACATTTCACAGGGAAATATGTTACTTTTACTCCACTTACATGCATTTGAAAGCTATAGTAGCTAACACTGCATTGTTAAAGGAGCAGTTCGACTTTTGGAAAAATATGTTTATTTGCTTTCCTGCCGAGTTAGGTGAGAACTGACTAATGTCTGTATGCTGAGTATCTAGCTAGAGCTAGAGCTAGCAGCTGGTTTAGTTCAGTTTACCACAAAAAACAGAAATGGGGAACCGGTGGCCTCTTTTCAAAGCTTACTAAATCAAGCTACCATCTACCTCTAAAACTTTCAAATCAACACGTTACATCTTTTGTTTAATCCGTACAGACGACTCACTGGGTTTTAGCTAGCCAGGCTAGCTTTTTCCGCTGTTTCCAGTCTTCATGCTAATCTACGCTAACTGGCTGGTGGCTGTAGCCTTAAATTTAAGGTACAAACATGACAGTGGTATCGATCTTCTCCTCTAACATTTGACAAGCAAGCAAATAAGTGTATTTCCCAACATGTTTAACTATTATGGGGTCACACTGGCTTTGTGACCTCTTACAAAAAAGTAGTGTCTAGTCATGGCCACTTGTCACGTTTCAGAGGTCTATGAGTTGTTAGCATGTACACCAAACAGCGATCTCCCCTCTAAACTTTTTGTGGTTTAATAAAAAAATACGAAGTTGTTGAGGATATGCAGCAAGGTCAACAGAGGTCGAATTGACCAATATTCCACAAAAAATAAAGATTAAAAAAAGAGTGCAAACAGTGAATACAGATTTGCGTAGCAAAATGTTATTTTTTCTTCTATTCTACCCCATTAATCATCTAACACCCCTTAGATTTATCTTCTGAACCATAGGAGTTGCCCAGACCTCTAGGTTGGGAACCAGTGGACTATATTTCCGCATGTGTACTAGTTCTGGTTCTTTTACTTAGATAGGGTTTTGAATGCAGGATTTTTACTAGCAATATGTTGCACTGATGTATTGTTGCTTTTACTTAAGTAGATGATCTGATTACTTCTTACACCACTGATTAGCACTGGATAAAAATAATTTAAGAGACATGAAGTAAGCAGAAAAAATTAATACATTTTTTCCTGCTGTTCTGTTACATGTTGAGATTTTGCTTTGATTTGTAACATGTTACAAACAGCTCACAGGATCAGTTTGTGATCAGAGATCATTCCCTGTGTCAGCTTTGTTCAGAGTGAATGTCAGACACCAGCATTGGTTTTTCATTGCATCCCAAGATACATTATCACAATGCTCAGAGCTTGACCAAATCCCAGCCGCAAGCTGTTTGCCAGAATCTCACTGATCCATTAATCCATATTTAGTACGCTCAGTCAAAGAGATACTGAAAAAGGAAGGTTTGTGTAAATTGTTTTTGTCTGTAAATAAAGACTTTCATTTTTTTCTTTTCTTACACACTTGTGAGATGTTACTGTAGTGTAGTGTGTGTTTGGCATCATGCATTCTTGTGTCATGTTTTTCGGCCAGGTTTTGGCTTCATTAATCTTTGTTATGTTCTTGTTATACAGAAGAAGCTGCACCTGAAATAGAAGGTAATTCTCTTCGTTTTCATTTTTCTATGTGCCAGTATAACGCCACCTATATAAAAACTCCTATTCTACAGATTAGAGCCTCCACCTGCATGTTACAGTAAAAAATAAATTGTCTTTAATATTGCTTCTCACTGACTTCAGCACTTTACGTACATCAATATTAGCTTGTTCATGTTTAGTATTAAATAATCACTGCAATGTTTGGCTCCCATGGCGCTGCCTGCTGAGTTAGAATTTGATGAATTAATTCCTAAGTGAGATTTCCTGTTTATGAAAAGTGTTGCATCTACTCAGTCATAGTTACTGTTTGCGAACAAGAAAAACTCACTGCTGATTATTGTTGAAATTTTGGCTGTTTTCAACTATTTACTGAAAAGATTGGCATTTCACAGGTTTTAAACATCTGAAATCTTTTATTTAATTTGAACATTATTTTTAAGCCTCTTCATCATCTCATTCATATTTATCATACTGCATATACAAAGTGTCTTACTTATTTCAAGACTGCAAAGAGAAGTCGTTCGTATAAAATGTAATCGAGTAATGTAATTGTTTTATCTAATCATATTTTCATTATTTCACACCGCCTCAGAACCTTCTCCAGCCGCTGAAGGTAATGACTTTTTCTACTGTTATATTCTAAGGTGAAATAACAGACAACAATCTTCTTGCCGGCTGCTTTTGCAGTGTCTGCTGTCAGTGATGAAAGCCATAGCAAGCTAGCTGAATATGTTTTCTGTTTGAATGTTAACACTTCATTTGTCAACACTGATCTGTCAGCTCATGTATAACTGTCACTTTGTATCAAAATTATCTCCATCCCATTTTTAGCACTCATTCAACTGTATATTTCAATGTTCTGACAAGGGTTTGCATGGAAGGTTTTTCTTAAGTACCTGCCAAGTTTACATAAAATTTGAATTGAAAGACTCTATTTTGCACTTAGTATTTTAATACATGCCATTATTTGGCCAAACAACATTATTTGGTTAGGATATTCAAATATTAAAAAGCACCAGTGATGGAAAGTAATTAAGCACATTTACTCAAGTACTGTACTCTATACTCTTACTTCACTACATTTCACAGGGAAATATGTTACTTTTACTCCACTTACATGCATTTGAAAGCTATAGTAGCTAACACTGCATTGTTAAAGGAGCAGTTCGACTTTTGGAAAAATATGTTTATTTGCTTTCCTGCCGAGTTAGGTGAGAACTGACTAATGTCTGTATGCTGAGTATCTAGCTAGAGCTAGAGCTAGCAGCTGGTTTAATTCAGTTTACCACAAAAAACTGAAATGAGGAACCGGTGGCCTCTGTTCAAAGCTTACTAAATCCAGCTACCAGCTACCTCTAAAACTTTCAAATCAACACATTACATCTTTTGTTTAAGCCGTACAGACAACTCACTGGGTTTTAGCTAGCCAGGCTAGCTTTCTCCCCTGTTTCCAGTCTTCATGCTAATCTACGCTAACTGGCTGGTGGCTGTAGCCTTAAATTTAAGGTACAAACATGACAGTGGTATCGATCTTCTCCTCTAACATTTGAAAAGCAAGCAAATAAGTGTATTTCCCAACATGTTTAACTATTATGGGGTCACACTGGCTTTGTGACCTCTTACAAAAAAGTAGTGTCTAGTTATGGCCACTTGTCACGTTTCAGAGGTCTATGAGTTGTTAGCATGTACACCAAACAGCGATCTCCCCTCTAAACTTTTTGTGGTTTAATAAAAAAATACGAAGTTGTTGAGGATATGCAGCAAGGTCAACAGAGGTCAAATTGACCAATATTCCACAAAAAATAAAGATTAAAAAAAGAGTGCAAACAGTGAATACAGATTTGCGTAGCAAAATGTTATTTTTTCTTCTATTCTACCCCATTAATCATCTAACACCCCTTAGATTTATCTTCTGAACCATAGGAGTTGCCCAGACCTCTAGGTTGGGAACCAGTGGACTATTTTTCTGTATGTGTACTAGTTTTGATTCTTTTACTTAGATAGGGTTTTGAATGCAGGATTTTTACTAGCAATATGTTGCACTGATGTATTGTTGCTTTTACTTAAGTAGATGATCTGATTACTTCTTACACCACTGATTAGCACTGGATAAAAATAATTTAAGAGACATGAAGTAAGCAGAAAAAATTAATACATTTTTTCCTGCTGTTCTGTTACATGTTGAGATTTTGCTTTGATTTGTAACATGTTACAAACAGCTCACAGGATCAGTTTGTGATCAGAGATCATTCCCTGTGTCAGCTTTGTTCAGAGTGAATGTCAGACACCAGCATTGGTTTTTCATTGCATCCCAAGATACATTATCACAATGCTCAGAGCTTGACCAAATCCCAGCCGCAAGCTGTTTGCCAGAATCTCACTGATCCATTAATCCATATTTAGTTCTCTCAGTCAAAGAGATATTGAAAAAGGAAGGTTTGTGTGAATTGTTTTTGTCTGTAAATAAAGCCCTTCATTTTTTTTCTTTACTTACACACTTGTGAGATGTTATTGTAGTGTAGTGTGTGTTTGGCATCATGCCTTCTTTTGTCATGTTTTTCGGCCAGGTTTTGGCTTCATTAATCTTTGTTATGTCCTTGTTATATAGAAGAAGCTGCACCTGATATAGAAGGTAATTCTCTTCGTTTTCATTTTTCTATGTGCCAATATAATGCCGCCTATATAAAAACTCCTAGAGATTAGAGCCTCCACCTGCACGTTACAGTAAAAAATAAATTGTCTTTTCAATTGCTTCTCACTGACTTCAGCACTATTCTTTTACATATATCAATATTAGCTTGTTCATGTTTAGTATTAAATAATAACTGCAATGTTTGGCTCCCATGGCGCTGCCTGCTGAGTTAGTATTTGATGAGTTAATTCCTAAGTGAGATTTCCTGTTTGTGATTTCCAGCCAAAATTTTACCAAATTTTATTTTTTCCTCATGCTTTAATATTTATTCTGATAATACACTTCTATAAAAGAACTGCCTCCACTATCTGAAGGTAAATTTAGCTTTCATGGCTTGAAACCTCTGGGGTACTTACACCATAACCCAGTAGGGCAAGGCATACAGAAACTGATTAGACTTTCTTTTTCTCCCTCTGACAGGCACACAAGTTTTTCATATAAAAATATATAAAGCAGATATCTGCTCTGAGTGAAATAGTATTTGAAACTAATAAAGTAAATCCATTTGTATTCCGCCTGCTGATGCACTAACATTTCTTTTTTCTGCGGTAGAGTCTCCAGCTGCAGATGAAGGTACTGTAACCTGCTGAGGATGCCTTAAGATTTAAGTTTGTGATCATTAATGTAAACCTAACAGGAACGTCCGGTGTCTTCAACTGTCTTTTTGACAACTGCTGCAAACCAAAAAATGCTGTGCAACACATGCTCACAAACACTGCCAAAATAAGAGCTATGTGGTATTTCAAAAACAGCTTTTGGGATACCACGAAGAAAGCCTTTTTTCAGACTGAGCGCGCTGAAATTCAGCATGCTGTTGCACATTCTGTTACACATGCTGTTCATTATGTGACAACTGCACTGGACACCATGCATAAAATGGCTACAGGCAGTGCATGATCGTATTTTGGTAACAGAAAAGACTCTTAATTCATTGTACAGAATCCAGCAAGTAATTTCTCACTGACACAATACATTTGTCGGAATGTGTGTTGCGTGTGTTTGCATTCTCTTGTTCCATTAGTGAGGGTTAGTGAGTAATAATCTTTTACTCAGATGTTCTCAGCCTACAGGAGAGAGTCAGGCTCAGTGAGCACTGTCATTTTATTTATCAAACTATTGGACATGTGAGATACAAATGTTAAACAACAAATATATTGTTTTGTTAATATTAATGTTTAAGTCTTACAAAAAATTGATGAAATAAATAAACTTGTATGGAAGATTAAAAAATTTACTGTATGTCAGCATGATGTTGTCTTAACTTATCCCTTCTTTTTATTATAATAGATGACTCAAAACCCAAACCAAAGTAAGTCTTTTATCATTTGAATTTGAATCAATTCATATCATCCAACTGCTGGCACTTCTAACCTGGTAATGTTACATTTTAGGGCATTTGCTCCAGCTATAGCTGTGCCTAAGATACCAGAGGGAGAAAAAGTCGACTTTGATGTGAGTGATTGATGCCATATAATAGTTTCACATTCATCACACATAAATATGACACTAGTGTCAGCAGATCATTAACTTACCTAACCACAAAGACAGGAAACAGAAAATTTTTACACTTCGGTTTTTGAACAGGTGAAACAAATTAGATATATTAGAGAGCTTAAGAGGATTTTTTTTTTTTTAACCTTTTCATGGCGCCAGGCTAGCTGCTTCCCCATTTTTCCAGTCTTTATTCTATGCAAAGCTGACTGGCTGGTGGCTGAAGCTCCATTTTTAGTGCACAAATATGAGAGTTATATTGATCTTCTCAACGAACACACAGAAAGAAGGTATATAAGTGCACTTCCCAAAATATAAAACAATTTCTTTAAGCAGAACAGATACATACCCGAACACTATTAGAAATGTATAATTAAAAAATGCAGAATGAATAATTCTGTGTTTATACTAGATACATTTGCATGTAAATGTATGATGAAAGGTATTTTTGTGTGCTCTGTAAGTGTGTTTTTCTTCTTTACTTCTAGATTTTTCAGAACTAAGTGTCTGTTAGTTTAGTGTCAAGACTTTTACGTAAGTAAGTAAGTCTGAGTTACTTTAGTTTTTAGTAGGCCTAAACCCCAGTCTTGATTTAGGAATGGATGTTGTAAGCGGAGGTCCTCTTAAGTATAGCACTACAATCATGTGTATGTGACTGCAGGACATCCAAAAGAAGCGTCAGGAGAAGGATCTGACTGAGCTTCACTCTCTGATTGAGGCCCACTTCATTCAGAGGAAGAAGGATGAGCAGGAGCTTGTAGCTCTTGTTAACAGGATCGTAAGTCTTCCAGGAAAGCATGCTAAGATCACTGGAGTGATGCACCACCCAACAATTACACTATGTGTGTGTGTGTGTGTGTGTGTGTGTGTGTGTGTGTGTGTGTGTGTGTGTGTGTGTGTGTGTGTGTGTGTGTGTGTGTGTGTGTGTGGGCATGAATGTGCAGGAGAAGCGTCGTGGTGAGAGGGCTGAACAGCAGAGGATCCGTGCTGAAAAGGAGAAGGAGAGGCAGGCTCGTGTTGCTGTGAGTAATCTCAGTCATCTCATCTTTTACAAGACATGACCCTGTATACAACAAATAAATGACTGGCACCCTTTAGATAGACTGGTTCAACAAGTACGAGTGGGGAGTAGGGCATGTGTGATTCCTGGTGAGTAAACCTCTCTGGCTGCAGGGAGTGCATCAACAGTGAAGGTGTACTCTACCCATTATGTTTTACCCATATTTCCTGTTTTTAATTTGATATACTGTAAAGTACCAGAGAAAGGCCAATCTTCAAAATATGAGTGTCCTATGCCAAGTTTACTGATGTTAACTTTAATTTTTGGCTCAGATGACATAGATTTGGATCAAATTAAGTCTTTGCCTTTGAAGGACTCTTTTCTCTATGATTTCTGTTACAAATTATACAGTATATTTGGACTGTTGGGTAAAAATAATGCAACGCCAACATACTTTAAAGCTGCAGTAATCAATGTTTTTATAATAACAATAGATCAAATGATTATGTTTAATGTGAAACGCGTCGCTTGCAGTGAAAAACCCACAGAAAATTATCAACAAATTCTGCAGTTCCTCTTAGCAATATAGTGTTTTAGTGTCTGCGTTGTTTTCGACTGATGCAGGCAGCTGTTTTCGATGGAAAAGCTCATAAAAACCAACTGTACACTACCTGCGGAGCAATAAACAGCACACAATTAAAGTTAGCAACTAGTTAGTGAACATAGTGTAGCAGCTAAAAAGTCAGAAACACAACTTCAAATTAATGTCAAGTAAGGTTGCTCCATATGAGCGAGATAAATAGGCATTTGTATGGTAACAACTCTGCCCTATCGACTTAAAGAGGTGATAATATGTCAGTGTTGTTTAAACCTTGTTTCCTCTGGCCCCAGGAGGCCAAAAATAAAATAAATAAATAAATGTAGGTAAAACTTGAAATCTATATGAAAACTACTGTCATGACAAACAGATTTTCTTGCAGCAACAGTAAACATTATTTAAGCCTTTCAAAGGTGAACAGGTGTTTCTGTTCCCCCATGACTGCGTATTACAATCTGTACTGCAGGAGGAAAAGGAGAGGAAGGAGCAGGAAGAGGCTCGTAAGAAGCAGGATGAGGACGCCAAGAAGAAGAAAGCTCTTACAAACATGACTCAGCAGTATGCTGGCGTCCAACAGAGGGTCAGTCATCACAAATAAGCACACATGTATTTGAGTTCAAAATTTGACGCTTAGTTTGTAATGTAAATGTGGCTCCTTTGTTTCTGTCTTGTTCTCTTTCCTCCTTCCCTCCCGTCATTCTCCCATCCAGCAAGATGGCAGGAAGGGAGCTAAGAAGCAGACAGAGAGAGAGAAGAAAAGGAAGATCCTGGCAGAGAGGAGGAAGCCTCTCAACATCGACCATCTCAACGAGGACAAACTGAAGTAAGGACACTGAGTTTTTATTAAGAGCAGTCATTGTTCACAGTACTTTAGACAGTCCGATGCCAGATTTCCAGTCTGATGCAGGTGATTTTTTTTCTGTATAAACTGCCATCCCATTCCCTGTATATCCCTTAATAGTGTTTTACAGTTTTGACATGGCCTTTTGGTTTTCTGTTTCTTAAATCCTCCTGGTTTTTTGCTGAAAAGGGAGAAGGCCAATGAGCTGTGGCAATGGCTGATGACGCTGGAGGCTGAGAAGTTTGACCTGAGCGAGAAACTGAAGAGACAGAAATATGATGTAAGTACTTTGCCTCGGGATGTTCATGCGCTGTTTGCGCCGTGAAATTGCATAAGTGAAAAGCATTTTTCTGCAAACGTTTATACCTGTGGAGGAACTTTCCTGCTTTTATAACAATGGAGTCATTGTAAAAGTTAACTCAGTGTGGTTAGGAAGGTTAAGTTATTTTTAAAGGAATAGTTCGACATTTGGAAAAATACTCCTGTGTCTTTGCGGTAAATCTGAAGCTACAGCTACCATAGCAGCTGGTTATCTTAGCTTAACAAAGACAGGAAACAGGGAAACAGTTAGCCTGGCTCTGTCCAATGAAATACAACATGTTAACTAGTGGGTTTTAGAGGTGCTAGGGTGATTTATTAAATTGAACAGAGCCAGGCTAAGTATTTCCCATATTTATGCTAAGCTAAGCTAAGATAACTGGCTGCTGGCTCCAGTTACATATTTACTGTACATATATGAAAGTGGCATCAATTTCCTCACTTAACTCAGGGCAAGTAAGGAAATATACTTTCCAAAATGTCTTACTATTCCTTTATGGTCTTTGCTTACAAAATAAATCAATTTTAGGATGTAATTCTTTATGTTTTTTAAATAAAAAATCAATAAAAACCCTATGGCATGGCTACAATGTTAGCGTAGCTACAATATATTTACAATTTAACCTGACGTATGCACAATTATCAATGTAGTTCATGGGAGAAAATGATAATGATAAACTTTGCAAATTGATGGTACACAGCCTACAGCCCTGAAAAAGCCACAGAATACGAAAGCTAAAACGGTATGTACTTCCTAATGCAAGGCTGTCCTCAGGGCACTTATCTAAAATGAATGTGACCTGATTTCCAGATCACTGTGCTCCAGACTCGAATCAATGAGCAGCAGAAGTTGTAAGTAACTGTTAATGAGGAGTGTGAGCCTCTTGGTTGTTGTGTCGTTTTGCTGTCCGTGTGCTGAAGGGTCACAAACTGAGTCGCAGTCAGCAGGAACACAGCAGAGCGACTAAAACAGAAGGTGAAACTGGTGGTGTGTCTTGATGAGGAAGCTTGCACAAGCTGACATGTGGTTGTATTTAATCAAGTAAAATAAATCCCAAAAATCTGATATTTTATTGCTACAGTTACTCAGTATTTACCATTAAAGTATGCACCATTTAAAGAAACCAGAAACATCAGACTATAGCTTGATATTTTGAGGAAATTATTTGCTTTCTTTGGTGAGAGTTACATGAGAAGATCTATACCACTTTGATATCTGTCTGGTAAATGTAAGTCTTCGGCCAGCAGCCTGGGATTATCTTAGTTTAGCATGAAGACTTGAAATGGGGGCTAATGGCAACAGCAGTAACAGTAACAGAATCCCAAATAAAGAAAAAAGATACAAAGTGTGTTTTTGCTGCATTCATAAAATGTCATCAGAACAAGAAAACCTCTCCAGAACATAATTTCAGCTGTGATTATTTTAAACTTTTTTGACAGCTTTAATTTTATTTCAGTCACTTTTTGCTGTCAGTGTCTCATCCCTCAGTTCTAGCTGTAAGGGACGTTTTGACTGCTCATGATGCAAGGACAACCAAAATGTCATAATAAATGCTGCAGTTCTGAGCTTCTGCGGCCTTTCCTTTAGGATTTAGTTGATTTATAGCTCAGTCAGGTAGACTAGAGGTTAGTCCCCATCGGCAGATGAAATCCTATGGATGTCAGGTAAACATGTCTTGCCCTGCTGAGATCCTCTCCAGGACCGCAAGGTCCGCTCTTTGGCTCCGCCGGTGTCCGCCTGTCTCTGCTGTTGTTTATATCTTTAGCTAGTCCTCCATGTTTGTCCCCCACAGATCAATCTGCTCCAGGCTCGCGTTCAGGACCACCAGAAGTAAGTAGCAGCCACCTTTGAACCATACCTGAGATATTTTAGGGAGTCTCAGGTGTGGTTCAAATCAGTGCTCAGTCTTTCCTTTTCTTAAAAGCGGCTGATGTAGTATAGAGCTGGTCTTCATTTAAAGAGCCTCGGGAAATCTTTAGTCAGATCATTTTTTTCTGACAAAATCTATTCTTTAAAACATAACTTGGTCCTTCATACATAGCTTCCACTGTCCTAGAATATGTTTAAACAGTATCTTTATCTGCACAACTGCTTTACATGTAAATAAAATTATAGATCTACTCCCACTCCATCCAGTATTTTCAGATCTACAGTTTTTGTTGCATTATCTCCGGTACCCAAGGCCTTTTAAAGTCACATGAACCTACTTAATATAAAGTGGGAACATGTGACGCAGTTTTTTTCTGAGTGAGTTGTGAGCATACTGTAGATTAACATAGTGAATATAGTACAGTAAAAATATTTCTAACTTTGTACAGTGCAGATGTCCTCCTCCTATGGCTGTAAACAAGTAAAAAAAGTGCAATTTTTTTTACCTGTTTGAGAGAGCCATGGAAAACATCAGTAGTAGAAATTCTGTTATGCTGTTTTTTAATCTTGCTGGGTGGCACGGTGCTGCAGTGTTTAGCACTCTTGCCTCTCTGGGTTCAAACCCGCCAGGGCCTTTCTGCAGCTTTAAATGGGCCTGCATGCAGTGTTTGATTATTTTTTTGCCATCCTATACTGGTTTATATTCTTAGTATTCTTTATTCTCTTTTGACTAATGTAGCAACTCTTCTCCATTCATCTATTACTCAGAATCTCTCTTATGCCTTCATCTAAGCAGGCCGGATATTTTAGTTTTGAAGTTGGTAAACTAGAGAAGCAGTGTGGTGGTTTGAACGAACATCCCAAAACCAGACTGGATTCCCACATCTGTCATCAGTCCTGCAAGATGACAAAGTCCCAGATGCTCAATATTTTGAATGTCAGTTATAAATTTTGAAATGTAAATCGATCTTCACCATCATTTTTGGAATACAGCCTTTTGAAAAGTTTAGTACGTCAAAGTTTAAGGTAGAAAGAAAGCAAGACATCTGTGTTGAATCAGCTGGTAAGTGTTTACAATTTGCCTTTCAAGTCGATTATCTGGTAGATTAAACTCTGATTGTGTAAGATCTTATGGGCAAAGTTGCAAAAAAGACAGCAAAGACACCGTATCAAAGGTAAGGCTGCTGTTGAGAGGACAAAATCTTAATTTGCCAGCTGTGTTCTGTGTGTGCTTGGCCCCCTTCTAACAGCATGATGCTTCGGTGTTTATCCCTCCAGTCCAGCTCACTCTCTTCTATGCCAATGTAATTTTCTTCATGGGCACTACAGAGCATATGTGGCACGACAGAGAATATGCATTGACAAAATGTTACAGTTGAAGAAAAATCTGTCTATCTGCAGACAAGAATGTGTACTGTCAGGTAATGTCATTCGCACATAGGTAGGCGTAATGCTTCTTTGGTGGTGACTAAAGTTAATCTGAAGTAACAGATATCAAAAACTGTGAAGTACCAAAAGCTATTTATTTATTCTTTGATCAGTTTGTTCCCTAATTGAATCAAAATTTCTCCATTTTAGACTGTTTTATTTAGCAACGTTCTTGTAAAGCAGCTTGTTAACATTTAACATTTAAGGACTTTGTCTTCTTTTGTTAAATGAAAAAAGGATTTTGTATGAAAAACATGCCTATACTCCTAAACAGAGTAGTCTAAAATTGGGAAAATGTTGATTGGTGACCCAAAGATTTCAAAATTAAATAAATAAGACATTGTCAAAAAAATAATCATATGATGACAAAATATGGAATATAACCATGAAGTTGTTTGATACTGATTTTTTTCTTTAAACTCAGCTCATTATTGTGAAATATTATTTCATCCTTCATCTTTTCATAATAAAAGTTGATCGTGGGTAATTTTTATTTAAGCCCAGCAATTTTTTGTTCCAAAATGTCATTTTTCAAAAATCATCATTTTTCATTTCAAGATGCCAATGTTTTCAAGTGACTGTTTTATTTCATAATCTGTTTTAATAACATCATCACTGTCTGTCTGTTAATGTAAGTTATATATATTTAATTATAATGTCTTATTTTTTTTAATTAATTTTGAACACTTTGGGTTTCCATACCATATCATCACTAGCATCAAAAAATGTGGTACCCAGCTTTAAACACACACTGTGATTGTGAGCAAACAACAAACTTAATAAATGTACATTTATGCATACAAAATTAATTGTTAAATGACTTTTATCTGTGACTCCACAGCGCCAAAGGAAGAGGCAAGACCAAGGGCAGGCTGAGATAGAAGGGAACCTCAGCAGGAGTACTCTGAGGAGACGTCGGAAAATGAGCAGCAGTGTTGAATCTGGTGACATTAATGTTCACTTTAACAGAGAACAGAGCACTGCAAAAGCTGAGTGTAGACATAAACAATAAAGGATCTGGTGCTTTTGAGTCACTTAGTGCGTGTTTGTGTGGTTTACATTTAGATTATATCACCTCAGAAAGTAGTGGATCTTTCCCACCAATCCCCCACTGTCCACACATATGAATCTAACTCACTCAAACGGCAATAAAATACTTCTATTTATTCTTTCTTTTGGTAACCATACACAGAGAACCACAGTGCACTATAAATTTCACATGTAGGCAGCGATATGTAAACATAATTAAATGACCTACCGCAGCATGCTGCAATAGTGCTCCTAACATTATCCACACACTTAAATAACACATTAATAAATAAAGATTTTGGCAGTACAGTGTCAAGATGATGGCCTCTCTATACAGTACAGTGTGGTGACAACAGTGCAAAAAATAAAGTGATGGACTATGTACACAGGTAAGAGGACTAACAATTGCCGCTAGTCAGGAGCAACCTATGTAGTTGTAATTCAGGGAACCAATCTCTGCTGTATTGTTATACTACACTACAGCTTCTGAGGTTCCATGGTTTCTGATACATGACAGCTACTCCTAAATGAAAAGGTTGCAGATGAGGGGCTGAATAATATTTTTGATTTTTTTATATCCCTAGAGCCAAAACATTTTTCAGAAACCTTTGTGGAGGTGCCAAAATGGCATCAAAACCTTCATTTCCACTTCACACAAAAGTCTATTTCCATACTGGTTAACCACTATCTGTCAAAAATGAAAAGTACTTTGCCTTTGGCTGCGCTCTCGATTCCTCCAGGATCAGTGGGTGGCAACTACAGTTTCTAAAATCCTACCTTGAACCTTAGCTAACAGAGTCAGTGCATTTTCATATTCTCTAGACAACACTAAGTATTTTAAATAAACAACTTCAGTTAACTTACATTTCTTTCAGGTAGTTTTGTGAGCCAAAATGATACCTACTGTACATCTGAGCAGGGATCAGAACAGTGCATTTTCATGGTTGCAAATCTAAAACTTCAAGTTCAAACATGACATGTGCATGGATCATCGGTCCTTTGGGTATGGCAAGGAGATAACAGATCAGGCTCAGCTCCCGTTGTTGATTTTTCACCACAGATGGGTTTCCCGGATCTCAGCAATCACCTGGCTGGCTTTCTGCAATGCCTGTGTACAAGATTAAAAACAAACATACAAACAAAAAACAAAAACAAAAAAACACATTGAAATTATGGATAAAGGAGCTTCAATCCATCAGGGAAAACTATACACCACAGGGTGGAGTGTGTTACCTGTAGCATGTCCGCGGCCTCCTTGCGCCGCTGGGCCATATCCTCCGACTCAGTCAGCAGATCGTTAAGGAGGCCAGATTTATACAGCTGGCCAACAAGCTCGCTCTGGAGGCTGTCCTTCACATGGTTGACTAGGAAGTGCATCACTGCCTTTGGCACACTGCAGCAGATAAAGGGAGAGAGGAAACAAACCGAACAGATGGTTGAGAACAGGGTGGCAAGATGGCCTGGTGACTGTCTTGTCCCCCAGAAGGACGGGCCTGAGTGTGACCCACCAGGTGGCCGTGCCTGTCAAAGTATCGAGATGAGTTAAATATTAGCTTAATACGAGATATGTAACCCTGTTGAGCTCTAGGGGGACCCTACACCCCAACAATATGGCAAAAAATAAAAACAGATGATCAAATTAAGTCAAATTACAAAACAAAAAACAAAAAACAAAAAACAAAAAACGAATGCTGATTTGTGACGGTTAGGTGTATTTTCATAAATGGTGAGTTAATTTCAGGCCTACTAGTTTTAACCATAGTGTGAGGAAAAGACTGGCAAGGGTCGGTACTTTTGTTATGGTAAACAAATCAATCGAAAGGACCAAAACCAACAATGTGTCAGTCCATCTCAATACTTATTAACTTCCCTACGCTGCCTGTAGCTCTTAGCACATTTGTTCCTACTAACGTAAATCTTTAAAAAGGCTCAGTCATTTCCTAAAACAGCTGGGCACTGTCGTTTTTAGCAAAAATGTCTCAAATAAATAAATAAAATGCATTTGTTGGGGACTATTTTCACACATGGATTAATACCCATTTGAAGCGATAATAAGTATTTATAGCAGCAGATTGGTGCAAGTGGGATTCAGTCAAAATAAAGTACAGTGACTGGGTTTATTGTGATGAAGGAACTTGTCACCCAGTGTGACAGTGTGGCTCAGCCATGTTTTTTTTTTTTTTTTTAAAAATAGGTTTTTTACAACAATGCTCTATAACACAGACAAATAAGATATATCAGGCTTCAGCTATATAGACAATATATGTTAGTATCACTATCGGTTTATCACAATCAAGGATTTGGAGTTGGATGGCCCTACCTGTCCTGGATATTTTTGCGGACAATGAGAAAGTAAGACTTGATGAGGCGTTCGATGACCTCACAGTCCCGCTGCTCACGTGATGAAAGCTTCCTGGCGACTGGCACAGGCTGGAAGGAGAAAGGGGAGAGAAAGTTTTAATCAGCTGGTCACTGAAACAAAACTGTTATCTTCATACTGTGCATGCATGCTGATAGGCCGATGTTTAGTTACCACATCAAGTAGGTTGACAGCTCCTTTAAGGGGGCTTCCAGGTCCAGAGCCTGGGCCTTCCTCTGCTTTCTTCAGCATCCCCCTCCAGTTACCTGTGCTGTCCTGCTCGCCCTGGGGTCCTGCTGCTGGGGCCTGAGGAGCCAAGGACAGATGAAAAATTAAGAAAGATAAACTGTCATCACACCACCCCGGCCACTAACGTAGTAGAAGAGCGTCCTTTGCTTGTCATTACGGTTCACAGGGGGATGGTTAGGGTATGTAGCATAATAATCTTGACTGGCTCATATGCAATACTGCAACCTCAAGTCAAACAAACATTCTAGGAACTTCAAGCTAAACATGTAAAAATGGGCAAAGTACAGCCTATTGTCTTTCTCCTAAAATATACTCTTAGAGACCAAAAAGGCTGAGATAAATGGTGCATAATGGAAGAATTTCAACTATCACACAATTCCTATTTAGTAAGCGCAAAAAACAAAACAACCAAAATGTTAAAACACTGCAAAAGGAAAGACGGGGGAGAAGGCATTTTTTTGTGAGACAGGTGGACCAGCGTTGGGGAAAGACACTCTGCAGAAAACTCCACAGTTGTTAGTGCAAGTCCACACAGGCTGAGGAAAAGCAAACCAAGAGCGCAGCGTCAGCAGACAAAGATCAGAGTGCATGCCAACAGCCCATGCCCATCCATCCATGCATCCATCCATCCATGCATCCATCCATCCATCCATCCATCCATCCATCCATCCATCCATCCATCCATCCATCCATCCATCCATCCATGCATGCCCCACAGCCAGCCAGGCACAGAGCCAGCGAGCTGCGTACGTGCCCACCTTGGCACCGTCCATGTCTGCTCCAGACGCAGGGGGCTCGCCAGAAACCACAGGTGGGCCAGCCAGACCTTTGCCAACAGACTAGCAGGAATATGAAAGCAGGAACGGAGAGAGAGAGAGAGAGAGAGAGAGAGAGAGAGAGAAAAAAAAAAAACGCTCAGAGAAAATGTGGAAAGAGAGGAAAAGAGGCTGGCTGTCGAAAGTCATTTGAGGGGAGCAGAGGAGACGTTCTGAGAAAAAGAGTGGAGATGTGGGATAAAATTCCTCGATGGAAACTATCCGAAGCATTCGGTTCACAGATCCTCATCCTGTAGCACTATGAGTGATTAACACTGCACAAGTCCCCTTTATATTCCAGACACTGCAAATATTAGACCACACAGGCTTCTGGGATTTTATTTTCAAATAAACTTGTTTCCTTTACCTTATCCCTGGGCACTGCAGTGGGCAGCTCTCTCATCCGGTTTCTCCTTTGCTCCTACAAACACACAAAAACCGCTGTTGTTGATGTAGGTACAGTTGCTGGATGTGTCAAAATCCAGCAACAAAAACTTCAACACATCCTAGGAAAGTATGCAAGATAATTTACTGGAAAACGCGTGATGAAAGAAGCTATTCTACCACTTAAAGAAATTTTTTAAATTCTACCAACACGTAGAAAAAAAACACGTTTCATCATGTTAGCAGTGTATTTTCTGTGTGTAATATATATAAATGCCACATGCATTTTTTCTAAACACTCTGATAACACACTTATAATTTCCCCAAAAATATAATTTCAATCACACAGAATAAAGTTTATGACATTTCTATGGAAGCAAAGAAGGGTATTTATTGTAAGTACAGACCTCTATATTGTTATTCATGACCCCACAGGCATCTGCAAAGTCTGGATGTTTGGTGTTGATGTAGGCCAGCTCGATTGCAACCAAGTTGTGGACCTATGACAAGAAGAGAGGGCAACTTCAGTCATCACTGCAACCTGAGAGAAAATGACACCAGGAGATGAAAGCACAAATGCAAATACATGTGAATGAATGCAGAGGTACCATCTCATTGGTGATAGGCAGTCTCTTCCTCAGGAGGGAGGTGACCACTTCCACAATGGCCTCGTGTAGCTTAGGGAACCTCTGCAGCTCCTGCGGGAGAGAAGAATATGAATCCGAATGTCTGCAAGTGAGGGAAAGATAAATACATGTGTTCCCTTCTTTGACAGAGAGGATGTGAGCAGTGCTGATTACCTGTGTGCTGTAGTTGCTGCAGTGCTGAATGATCCTCTGCATCTCCTCGTGGACCAGCTCCACGCAGCGCAAACTGGGCTCCTCCAGGCGTTTCACTTGCTTCTTCACCAACAGCTCGAACGAAACCTCGGGCACAAACAGGGACGGACGCGGGCCCTGATGGTGGGAGGGGGAGGGAGCTGCGTGTTAGCGTTTACCCAGGGCAACTTGTGTTAAGAGACCAAGGCACAAAAGACCTAGAATAAGCTGTATCTTGCAGAAAAAGTCATGTTTTGTTGTTTTACAACGGCTCACAATGATGAGAGAAGAAACTGCGGTGATAGTAATGATATCACATTTATGCGATGATGCAGCAGCACTTACTGTTGCATTCCTTATGGCTGTTAGGATATCGATGGTGCTGAGTCCTCCTAGAGGATCCACAGACTCCAATGTTCTGCCAAAAGTCTCGTGGAATATGTAACAAATCCTGGCTCCACCGCACCTGAAAAATAGCAGCGGGGGGATATCAGCTGGGGTGTGAACCCCTGTGGCCTCCTCTCCTGTCAGCTCTTCCTTCACAGAGGCTGTGCGTGCCTCAACTTACAAGTTGTGTCATATTAAATGACGAAACCGATGCAGTGGTTTGCTTATTTTCACTGCGCTGGATCAACAGCATCACCATGTGGCCGAGCAGAGGATTGGCACTGCTACTCACAGTTCTGCCGTCTCGATGTATTTGGCCGTGCCCTCGATGGTGTTGCAGTACTCTGTGGCAAACTTGGTGATGAGCTGGAGCAAGGTGGCACTTTGGTCTTCAACAGGTTCTCCGTAGCTGCTGAGCAGGGACTGGTACTGGGCTGCCAGGACGTTGATCCGTGTCTTCAGCTCAGGGAGACAGTCTCGGATGTGGTGCATCAGCAACCTGACAGTATGACGGCAAAGAGCAGAGGGTTCAGTTTTTACTCAGATCTGTAAATGACGAGTTAAATGCCTGTTGTCTAAATGACAGACAATAGCAATTCCTCTGATGGCTGATTAACACAAGGCCTGCTTCTGAAATTCAACATACTGATACTGTGTCCTAGTGTTCAATCCATGCCTATATATAGTATCTCTGTCACATCTTACTTTTTGCAAAAAGTAAAATTCTACATATTTTTTTATTCATTCTTATTCACGTTTTTCTCCTGAAAATGGCTATACCAAAATAAAACTATTCTTGAACCCTTCTGACTGTCCTGATCCTGTTTTTTTTTTCTGAAAGATAACTTAAGAATTTACGTTCAAAAGGTCTGGGCTCGTCTCAGTAATACTGAAATTAATATATAGGACCAAAAACATTTTGAAAATGTCTATCTATTAAAGCGTTCCTCTCTCTCTCTTAATTTGACTTTTCTGTTTCTGTTTTGTTAAGCAACAGATGTCACAGTGCCACTAGGATCTCAAAATGGTTTACAGTGATAGAAGCATGAGGTTTCGTGCTTTCAAGTTATGTATAGTTTGACATGCTACCATTTGTAATTACATTTACCGGTTAAGGGTCCTGGCCAGGTATTTGGTCCCGTTTCTGTTGGCGAGAGATGGATATTTCTTCTGCAGGAAAGCATGTTCGTCTCGAATGGCATCAGCCACAGACTTTTTATTGTTGATGTCCAGCTGGCTCCTAAGAGTTCGAAATCAACAACACAACACTGATATTTAGTGCTGGACAATGAGAAAAATAAAAATAAATTCTATTATTAACAGAAGACAATCTTACATTATGTATATACCATAATGTCTACTTTGATATGGAAAATGATTCTAACTGCATAAACTGCATAATAAAGGAGGGTAGAACTGTCATTTCATCATTACTGATAATATTAAAACTCACAATGTGATTACAGTGATAAAGCAATATAAACAACAGATAATAATATATCTGCCTTTAATACCAGCATTAAACATATTAATAATAAACATATTATTGTACACTCATCTCTGCCTCACATCTCCATTATTACACACTCATGTCTGTTATAAGTAATGGATAATTTCATAGTATATTCAGTACAGTAAACAGTTAACTGCTCAGACCTGTTGACTACTCCAATGAGGCCCAGTTTGACAGGTATGACTCTGCCCATTAGCACATCCATAGCGTCAGTACCAGCGTCCATCAGGTCCAGCTTTGTCACCACAGCCAGTGTTCTCCTTCCTGGTAAGTCACAAAAATGGTTAACAACAATCTTCACCATTTATTGTCAAAAATAAATGGCGAAGTCAGACCCTAAATGTTGGGTAATGTCTTCCTTTCAGTTTTCCTTACCGTCAGGGTCAACCTCCCGGGCCACTTTGAGGGCCTCCGAGGTGGCCATGTCGGTGTTAGCAGCCGTGACAGCCAGGATGATGCAGTTGGGGTTGGAGATGTGCTTCAGGATTAGATCTCTTATCTGAACCTCAATGTCCTTCGGCTGATCACCTACGGGCAC
Organism: Xiphias gladius; assembly: GCF_016859285.1. Taxonomy (NCBI): domain Eukaryota; kingdom Metazoa; phylum Chordata; class Actinopteri; order Istiophoriformes; family Xiphiidae; genus Xiphias; species Xiphias gladius. The sequence continues at coordinate 13,144,321 of NC_053401.1, forward strand.
CTGAAAGGAACAATACCAGTTAAAGGAAAAGACAATTTGATTCATAGTTTGATTCACTAGAAACTACAGCAGGGGGATTTCTCAAATTAACATGTTCCCCCAGAGGGGAGGAACTAATGAGGCTCGAATCAAAGGCTGCATCAACTTGGACTTGCACATGGTTTAGAAGCATTAAAGCTGAGTTGGTAATTCCCTATAATAATATCAGATTGACAGCAGCTTCGGCCAGACAGGGATATTACCACCAGTTACCAGGCATATCTGGTAAATCGTGGCTTTTATGCCTTTTCGTGTTTTTAAACAAACAGTTGTACCTTTTAGAAAAGGAAGTGATGTAGTGTTGATCAAAGCTTTGTCTTAGGGAGGAGGAAGTCGGAGGTACAGCATGTGTTACCTTAGTGATTCCTGGCAGATCCACCAGTGTGAGGTTGACAACGTGAGGAGAAAAGATCTTCAGATGTATGGGTTCGTCACTGATCCCCTGCCGAGAGACAAGAGCAGAACAGATGTGTACTGTGTATTTAACATCTTAGCAATGAAAATGTTTTTAAAAAATTACAAACTGCATTTTGCCAGGGAACAATCTTTGCCTACTGGCTGTAATAATGATAATGATGTTAGCCTCACTGACACTGACATGCTTAGAGCTCCTGGTGAGGTCACGCACTCGTGCTACTCAGATAACCTTGGTAATGTAAATAACTCATTCTTGAATTTCCATTTCTTTCAGCATTCTAGACGCATCTCCAGACCCCTTGGGTCCCAGTAGCCCTAAGCTACATGCCAAAAACTGTTGGTGATATTTTCCACTGTGGTCTCAAATTGGATAAACATACTGTATAAGCTCTGCCGTGAAATCTAGTCCTCTCAGCACGGCACAATATCCAAACTCAGGTCTTTACTCACATTTTCAGATCTATAAAAAGTTATTTATACCTTTATCTCGTTGCATCTGGATTGTTGTAATTCTCTGTACATATGTCTTAGTCACTAATCCTTGGTTTGCCTGCAGCTAGCCCAGAGTGTGCACCTAGTTTTATAACAGGCAAAAGAAAGAACAAACAAAAGAACATTTCTCATGTACCAGCCTCCCTTCATTGGCTGTTACATTAGTTAAGTAGTGGTAGCCCTAAAAGTTTGGCTGTTTATTTATATATGTAGCTTTATATATGTAGCCTATTATTGAAAATCTCCTCTTGACTTCAGATCTCCTCAAACCCTTGTTCCATCACTAGGTCATCACACCAATCTTTCCGTCTATCACACACACAAGAGTACTGTGTATTTTTTTCAATATTTTGTCTTAACACAAATTTCTCACATACCTTTTGTTTGAAAATGTATAGCGCACCTCGCTTAACATCTTTAACATGCTTCATAAGTAGTTGATTTGTTTGATCAAAAGAGGCAGCAAGCAAAGTGAATTTGCTACTAGGAGTAATATACGTCATAGATTTGTTTCCCCATCAACAGCACTGCCTTGGTTGAAACCCAATCATTTTGAGTTCCTCATTTAACCAGAATGACCGCTTTATCCTCCAGCCACATCTCACCTTATTATTCCCTGATACTCGCTCCGTTTCATTTTCAATTTCTTGCCTGATTTCATCAAAATCTGTGTAGATCTGCGAAAACAAAAAGAAAAATTTATAAAGACAAGCAAGGACAAAGGCTGGTTATGAAATGCTTGACATCACACAAACCCATACCTTATTTTTTGTGTGCAGAAACTTGCCCCACTCTTCACCTTCTCTCCCTGTGAAACACAAGAAAGCAGCATGGGTCAGATTATTCACTTAGCACTCTGGAAGTGGAAGAACGCAGGTGTTAAACTACTCTGGGCAGGAGGATAAGCAAGCACAGCTAACATTGGATCTACAATAAGGATAGACAACCGCCAAAAGTTACTAGTCCTGTGAATAAGGCAGCTGGAATGAGGGATGTAGCTTTGTGATGGAGGGAGCAGAACTAGGAGACCAATTCCGGTTATCTAAATGTGAAGACAGCTGTACAATGCACCTTTGTGGAGCACAGTGCTTTTTCACAACCTGGCATCTGCAAATGATTAGAAAAACAGTGACAGAGAGAGAACTTTAATACTGGTACTTGCATACAGAGGACCAGGAAATTATATGAAGACCTTTTTTCATACTGGACACCGACAATTATGGGTATGTTCCCTCAATGTGTGTGTATAATAATCTAAATAATGTACAAGGATAAATGTGAAAGCTCTGCTCATTTTTATGAAAGCATCCCAACATGCCACACCAGGATAGGGGCAATATCCAAAACAGTGTGCGTCCTTGTTCTAAAAAACTGCTGAGATCAGAGTGATGTTGGCACCTACCGCTGTCGTCATTTTTCCTGGTGTCTCCAGGATCTACATGGACCAGCTGGAGGATGAGAGGTCGCCTGGTTACGATGCCAGTCCCACGAGGTAGAAGGTCCCTGCCCACCAGGCTCTCCAGCACAGAGCTCTTACCACTGCTCTGGAGACACAAAATACAGGCAGAAACATGAGTTAGATGAGGGACAAACCAGGGACTATATCTCCCTTCTGATTTAAAGACGCCAAATCCAGAATAGCCCTGATATGGAACCATGGTGGACCAGGGAGAGAGACAGCACAGCTACCTGCACCTGTCTTTTCCACAAGCATCCAATTGAGGTTAGTCTGTGGATAAGGCTCTTTAAATACCGGCGATTGAAGATGATCAAAATAGACTGCCACTGCAGGTGAAGACTTTGCAAATGAGTTTTGCAGCAGTCCAGTTGAATATTCAGTTGGGTTTTAGCAGTGCTTCCTGGGTGTACAACTCTCTCTGTGTAGCCTCAATTCATTCTGGTATCTGAATATGTAGTATTATAGTAAATTCTTCGCGGCTAGTATATCTCTGGTCATACCGTTATCTTTATTCATGCATGCATGCATGTCATTAAAGCAAGGTTATCTGGCTAGCCGCTATATCACAAAATGCACAGAACCACAGCGTCTTACCTGAGTCCCGACTACTGCTATCTGCGGCAGCTGGATAATATCCGCACCCACTGTGTTGAACACATCTTGGAGCTTGTTTATAACGGGGATAAGAGCCTCCATGCTCGCGGTGTCTGAATAAAATGAATAAACCTGCTATTTTCGTGATGGAGCCAAAGTCATTCAATGTCCCTCCGACACCACCATTGCAACAACACCCACTGGATGGGCGAGAGATTTTGTGCGGTGCTGGGAGTTGTAGTTCTCCAGTGGGGAGACTACAGTTCCGAATGAGGAAAACGACTACAACACGTCTGCTCTGCATAATGACGCGACTGTCTATTTTTCACGCGCATGCGTATACCCGTTGTTGATCACAGGCTAGTTTCGTTAGCCAAGCAGCTTCGTTGGTTTTGCCTGAACGTACTGCCTGTTTCGCAGTCAGTAGGTTAGTTTTCTGTGTGCACAGTCCTATAGTGACCTCGTTTTTACACCATGCTACAGTTCCTGGTGAGTTAAATGGACATTATCATATATGATATCTTATATTTGTCAGGATGCTGAGAGATGCCGGCGAAGCTAGCATAGCTAATTTATTAGCATAATGGTAACTGGCTGTCAGTAGACCTAGCTATAGTGTTACTAGCGAATTGAAGTTTTGTGTTCTAGTAAACTAAAACAAAGCTAAAAGTTAACTATTCTACTACGTTAAATACACATGGAAATAAGTTGGCAGATATTACTTCAAACTATCATTAGGTCGGATATTTCGGCCTAAAATGACATTTTTTGTTTTATCTTCTAGGCTGGCTTCACTCTGGGGAACGTTGTGGGGATGTACCTCGCTCAAAACTATGATGCAAGTTTGTCTGATTTTAGTCTTTATTTATAAACCTTCACAATTGGCTCTAAAACAGTCCCAACAAAAACTGAACACTGTCATCCATGAAAGGAGGCTTTATTGCAGAGTTGTTATATTACATTTCATTTGTTTTCCTTGGTGTACCTACTGGCAACTGTATACACTTACCATATTGTCCTGACTAGCATTTTTTCTTTCCTAGGTCCCCAACATTGCCAAAAAAATCGAAGCTTTTAAGAAGGACGTGGAAGCCAAGAAGCAGCCCCCAGAGTGACAAAGCAGGACCATGTTGCAAGCAAGAACAGTTTGATTCTACAGAGAAGCTATTTATTTCACAGGGTTATGGTATAATGAGTGTACATTCGATAAAAGGACTGATAATGTAAAATATGTATGAGAATATTAACAGTGCCTGGAACAGTATTTTTCATCATTTAGTTATATAGGCATGTTCTCATTGTAACCTATTTTTGTAAGATACATTGTGCAAAGTGTGGATTTAAAGAACATTATAACTAACTGGGATCACTTTATGTCCAGTGTCATGGCACTGTTGGCTGGCCTTTTCTATGATGTTTTAACTTACACGACACTCAGTATCTCCACATTAAGTGGAGAAAAAAAATATTCTCTAAAATTAGCAAATGCATGCTCCCTTTAACCGAGCATGCATTTGCTCTTCTGTGTTGTATTCCACTAAGTTTAAAGAGATTCTTTCACTATGTGCTGAACTGTCAAAAACAGCTGCCAAGCTTTTATATTAGTGCAAACACAATTCTGAATCATTTAGCTTACAATAAAGTTGCTGATAAAGAATTTTAAAGTCTTTGCCTCGTGGATTAGGTGACCTTTTAACTGGTATAATTTTGCTGAGCAGACTTTCATGAATTTTTGGAGGAACAACAAAATGTTTCCATAGTGCTGCACTACACTTTTAATTGGTTTGTTATTACACATTTGTCCACTAGATGGTGCCATTACCACGGCGATTAAAGGTAAATATCACTTTAACCCTAACAATTAAAAAATTCTCAGCTTTGGCAAAAATTATGATTTACTATTTCTTCTTGCGTTTTGTTCCCTTCTTTTTCTCCTTTTTCTTCGAATTTGGCCACCCAAAGCCTCTGAACTCCAGACAGTCCACAGCATTATGAGAAATGTAGTAGACATTCTCCATGGCTGCTGGACTGAGGATGTCCACTTCTGTCTTGGTGGACTTGGCACTAGAAGACCTCTTTTTGGGTGTTTTTGGACTTCCAGTCTTCTTGGCAGGCCTAGAACTGTGGGACCTCGATTTCTTGGATTTGGCAGGCTTTGAAAAAAAATACAAGTGGTAAACTCAGCTTAGATTTGGTTCCTCTGCAGTGACCATATTGAACAGTTGGCATTGAACTGAGTTTACTGTGGTACAAAACTAAGTGTTGAATACACTTTACCATAGTGAAAAACGTCAAGGTCACTTCCACTGTGATAAGGTTATCTACCCATCTGTAAAACAAGATACAACCAAATGTAGAATACTATAAGAGGCAGATATGTGTTTTAAGATAAACAAGATGCTTTAATGGCTATATAGTAAATAAATGTGCTTTCTCAAAACAGCCCAAGCACAAATTAAAAATATATTCTTATATCTTACCAGTTCTGGACTTGGCACTGTTGTAAGTGGCAACTGAATGGCTTCAACTAGGACAGTGATACCCCATTTGTTATGTCCTGTTGTCATAGGGACAGAACAGACTCACTCATGACTGAAGGGGCTGGCCTCTTCTACAAGCCTGTAAATTCCTTTGCTACATCAAACACACAGTTTGACTTCAAATACAACACCAAATTACCAAGAAATTAGTACAAAAGCTACAAGCAAAGAAAGAATGACTGCCTGGTATCTTTGCTTTTTATTTTTAGTGCAGTGGAATTCATCACTTGTTAAGACAAACTTTCAAATTCTTTGGCAGCTCCCACCAGATTCTCCTGATTTAAAAAGCCCTTGCATTCACATTGTGAAAGTGTGGTTTTGACATCACTAATATTTAAATACATTCAGTAAACGTAAAACAACTGAATACCACGCAGAAGCTCAATCTGTTGATCATGCATTTCAAGTAAATATCCACAACCATAACAAGTATGCAGTTACTATGAGTATAAGAAATCCAATATGGACCCAAGAAACTTCAGTTGTGAGCAAAACACCACAACCTAAAATAAAAATGCACTGTATACAAATTATATCTGACAGCAAATTCAACAATCAATGTGTGCCATTTTACTGCACACACAGTAGTATGATGGCATCAAAACCATTTTCTATTGTTGCATTGCACAGGTATCAAAGTAAGACAAGCGCTTAATTCCAGCAACAATAATGCTGGAGGTTTGTGGATCAGCTGCATAGAGCCATTTTTTTTCTTTCAAAAGGCAGAAATTGCTCTAAAAAGCCTCTGGTGTAGCAACACGATCATAGTTTTGTGTAAACTGATACTTATGGTAAAGTGCCGGGTAAAAGTACTGTCCCTCCATCAGAGGAATTCACCTCAAGTACAACATCTGCCAGCTTATCTGTCTACAAATACAATAGAATTTTTTTTTACTAGTTTCAGGGTTGTTTGCCTAATTTTCCTAATTTTTGACTTAACATATTAAAAAATACAAATATAGCAGTGCTACAGGAGCAGAAAGACATTTATACTGCACAGCTCCATGCACCTAAGCCCTTGAGGATGAAAGAAAGGTTTGTTAAGAAGCAGAGCTACTGTGTAGAGATGAGGTGGACGATCATGTGAATGATGCGGGAGCCACGGGGGCAACTGCACAGGTCCATGCTCGGGTTCCTGATTTTGTCCTCCAGCAGCTGGTCCAGCTCCCAGCGCAGCTCCTTCACCAGCTCAGCCACCTGGGTGGGACAAACACACACATATTCACAGAGCCAAGTTCATTTGTGTGCTCTCACTCATTTTAGGATAAACAATAATTTATCCTAAAACAAAAAAAATGTACAATGCTATTTTCATTATTATTATACATACAATTATTTTTATGTGATAATATATATGGCTATAATTCATTTTTTTCTTTGGATTCCCTGTAAAAGCATTTTAAATCTTTACAGTACATTAAACAGCTTTAAACATCAAACTGAAGTTTGGGCCATGCTTATTTATTATAAAAATATCACTTTTGTTACTAAATTTCACACTAAAAATATTTGCAATGGACCTTTTAGGGATATGTGGAATGATAATCCAAAGAACTTTGTTCGTGCGATTCTAAATAATTCAAATCTGTTATTTCTTATCCCTGACCTGATGAGAAGCAGCAGCAAATCGGATCCATCCATCATCCAGAGAGATGACAAACTCTCCCTTGTGCAGCTCCACGTTGACCTGACCACCTCCAAACAAAACCAGTGGGTAGACAGACACCATGCTGCAGTCCCTGATGAAGACGCGGCTTGTTTTCACCTTCTCGTGGTACACCAAGTAGGGGCTGTTGTAGTGACGAACCTGGAAGACCAAGAAGAGTCACAGGGCTTGTTTCTCTTTTTATCTGTTGGATACAATGCCCCATTTTTGCTTTTTTTATATCTCACCATGTAGTTGACAGATGAGGGGTGCACGTGAACATAGCCGTCGTTCTTGGTCATGAAGCGAAGCTCGTTGGCTTTAGGTTGCATCTTCATTGCTCCTTTGCTGGTCATCTTGTAATTCCCCTGTGGAGCTCGTACCTGGATCCCAGCATCAAACATGGGAGCATATAGCCAAGTAAGGATATCAGGCATGAGACAGTTTTACATTGTTATCACTGGCTTTCAGTTTTCTATTCAAACAACAGCGACAATGAATGTCCACCTGAACTACGTTGGGATAGAGGGCAGCACATAACATTGCGGACATCAGCCGGATGTTTTCTGAGTTCAGGTTAGCCTGGGAAGGAATGACATTTAGCATTATTTATCATTATTATCACTTTTTCCTTCACCACTTAGGCTAGATGTTGAGTTTAAAAAATTATATATATATAATTTTTTTTTTTTTTAAATCTATCTCTCAATATCTATCTATATAGATATAGATCAATAGATAGAGACACACACACACACACACACACACACACACACACACACACACACACTTAAAAGCAGACTGACTAACTACCTTATACAACTGAAATAAATTGTCTATAAAATAAGACATAGCTTTTGAATCTAGCCTAAGTGGTGAGAAAGCACTCATATAGAGGTAGCAGACGAGGATATCTTGTCTGATATATGAATGTGTACTGGAACAACAAATCTAACACTTCCAGCACTATAAGGCATGTGTGTGTGTTACCTCAGGGCCAGTAGCCTGTAGAACACCATCAGCACCATTAGAGCACATGCGCTCTATAATCCTGGCCCTCAGTCCTTCCTTGATGAAGCCAATGTCAGACAGCAGCTCAGCAAACTGCCTCTTCAGACTGGCAATTTCCTGCACACGTCACGGCACAGGTTTTAAGAAATGTATGACTTAGGGGGAAAAAAATTAAAACTTAAGAACTAGATTCATGTCAGTTGTTTTAATGTGAATCTAAACTAAAATTTTAAAAAGCTTTTCTGCTATATGAAAGCAAAATTTAAGCACTGCCTGCAGAGGTGGTCATTTCAAAAGGAAAAGAAAACATGTACAGTAAACTAAACGCTGCTCTATGGCCTGCTGCCCAGGAACTCTACAGTAACAGCATTACACAACTGCAGAAGAGAAGGTACCACCCTAGACAGCACTGCCTGACCTGTAAGCCTCGCCAAGACAGAAAGTTCTCCCTGCAGTAAAGGAAGCTGGCCCGGTTACCGTTCTTTGCAGCGCAGCACCATCCCTGCAACACAGGGAAAATCCATCACATCGTAAAACAGACTAGATTCAAAAGCTATGTCAACATTGTTACAAATCAATACTGTCTTTAATTATTTGTCCACAGGAACCCAGTCAGTACCTTATATGCCTGTAACAAAGCGAGATGGTCGCTATTGGCCAGCGCGAAGGCCAGTTTCTTTTCGTTGGCTTCCTCTCGCTTATCCCATGGAGACACCTTGAAAAACAGACAGAAGACCAAATACAGAAAATATGTCTACAGAGTAAGACACTTTTAGGTGAATAATAATCATTATGTGGGTTCAAAGATGAAGTAGCTGGTTAAGCAATTGTACTGTATACTGGATGTAAACGTGGCTGTGACAAACAATCTGAAAATTATTGTTGGGGTTCTGGTAACTGACACATATGGTCTCATCAGTGGCACTTGGTTTCCTTACAAATGGTGATTTGAAGGCCAAACTTGCAGCGATGGTGAGGGCTGGGTCGAGGCAGCGGAAGATGGCACCGAACAGCATGAGTTTCCCAATGCGCACGTCAACAGGCAGGCAGGCCAGGTGGTAGCCCAGTGGGGTCAGCCTTTCATCTGCAGTTAGAGCTCCAAGGTCCTGCAGGCGCTGCTTGGCTGCATCCAAGCTTCCCATAGCCGGGGGTTCAATGAGCCGAGAGAAGACCGACTCCAAAGTTAGCTCGGCAAACACGTCCAGGATCTTGATTCTGTCAGAGGGGGGGGGTAAATACCAGCATGGGAAACAACTGTTTTGCATTTCCTTAAGTCAGACAAAGTGCCTCAGGTAAGGCCTGGCAGGAGAAAAGACCCTCTAATGACAGAGGCAAGTTGGACAAAGCCCAACCCGACATTTCTCAGGTGGCATTTTCAGTCATAAATCCCATTACTCTTGTCATACATAAACCTGTATTATTTGCTTTTACAGAGACAACAAAGCAGGTTGGCACTATGCAAAGAGCAAACAGATGGATCACCGGAGGCAGAGCTGCTCCAGAGGCACTCTCTGGATCTCAGGCAACTGTTGCTCAGCCAGCTGGTATTGGAAGCAGTGGCTGGTGAAGAGGTGGAAGCAGACGCCTGAGGCCACACGACCTGCTCTACCCTTCCTCTGCAGTGCGTTGGCCCGAGAAACCCACGAGTCCTCCAGGCTCTCCATGCTTTTAGATGCATCATACCTGAAAATATAACAAAGAGAGACAGAGAAATGTGGGTTTTAAAATAAGAGGTGATTCATCCATGTTTAAACTGAATTATAAGTAAATTCTAAAAACTGTATTTGGTCATGTGTGGCAACACAAATGTATAATTCACATCCATTGTTATCAAAAAATGTACATGCAGTATATCACAATAATCGACATAATATCTGATCACTTTAGCTAAACATCTGGTTACCTTTTCTCTTTCATCTTGCCAGAGTCAATGACATATACCACGTCGTCAATGGTTACAGAGGTCTCTGCGATGTTGGTGGAGATGATAATCTTTGTGACACCCTCTGGGGGCTGACTGAAAACTGCCTGCTGCTCCTCATTGGACAAGGTTGAGTGAAGTGGGTACACCACACACCTAATGTGGGGATGTACACTAAGACATTAGCATTTGACTAGTACAGCATTTCCCACTTCACTTAACTATGGAAATATGACACATGACACTGTACATTTTGTACAACACCTAATTATATTATACATAATTTTTATGTTTCTTGGTTTTTATATGAAAATATTATACTGTACATGATTTTACTGTACACGATTTCAGACCCCAGTGGAAAAGTTAAGATGAAACTGAGCATTCTGTAGCTAACTAAGGATCCTATGCTCACACTTTGTCCAGAAATTACTTAATAGGAAATACTACAGAATATGAGTTTTGATGCGACGCATCCCCTTGTAAATACTAAAAAATAAAATAAATAAAAAGACCTGAAGTTGCTGCAAAAACACACACATGCCTTGAGACACAGACCTGGTTGTGCCCCTGTTGTTGAACATTCTGTTGGACTGGAGCTGTTCATAGAGCATCTTGATCTCAGCCAGGCCTGGCAAAAACACCAGCACTGCACCTGGACACAAATCACAAGGTTACACCAACATAGCAAAACTCTACAGTAAAATTGTCCAATTGTCCAGGATTCTCCTGGACAGGGCTGAGTATAGAGTATGTAAGTGATTCTTACCTGGAGGGTAGTTGTGTTTTCCTTCTACAATCCACTCCAGCAGGTTTTCCACCAGGTCCATGTTGATCTTTTCCAGGTCCATTGCAGCAATGGTCTTCAGCACAGACTTCTTAGTATCTGCATCAACAGCAAAACAAAATGTGGTATTAATGCATAGATAGGAAGCAGCAGTTTATTTGAGTAAGACCTAGGGGGGTACAATTTGAGACCCTAAACAACACATCAGTTCAGTTTATGATACTTGCTCTCAAGTCACCTTTATATCTGACAGTGAGATCCTGCAGGCTGAGCTGCTGGTCTGGGATTGAGTCTTTGACAAAGTCTTTCTTACAGAAGGACATAAAGTTCCACATGTCATCACCCAAGTCATCCACCATGTCCCTTTGCTCTCCTTTGCTTGCTCGTCCACCCGTGGAAGACAAATTCTGTTTCCCTGAGCGCATGTAAGGGCTGCCATCCTCAATTACATAGCTGGGATAATACAGACAGTAGAAGACATACATATTTAATTATGTTCTTACACAATTAGAGACAGTTTTTAAAAACAAATGTAGGAGAATGTACTTACCCGGATTTAGTGATGGCATCTTCAAGAAAAAACTGGTCGACAGGAAAAGTACGGCCTGGAATGAGAGATTTTCATTGAGGGGGGGGGGATCTATCATATGACATGTGAGAGGAATTTGATGTAGGTTATGTGTACAACAGACACTACATTCATTACCTGGTATATGGACAGAGGGACAGTTGTAGAAATATTCAGAAAAGAGGTTGGCATTAAGTGTGGCACTCATGAGAATAATTTTCAGGTCTGGTCTCTGCACAATCAGGTCTTTGAGCACCAACAGCAGAAAGTCACTGATATTAAAAAAAAAAAAAAAAGGATACAACAGCGAGAAAGACGGTGACAAGGAACCTGCCATTGAAAAAAGTGTCTAACTATACATTTTAAAGAGAGATTTATAAGGAAATTTGCCAGTTTTAGAGGGGAATGACCATTTCTAAAGCTGTGAAGCATGATGAATAGCATGAATGCACACTTTCTGCACCATACTTTATATGAGTTATCTGCACAGTCTCACCTCTCCTCGGTGCGCTCGTGCACCTCATCCACAATGACGTGTGTGACACCTTTGAGGTCTGCCTCACCCTCAAGTCTCCTCAGTAACACGCCTGTAGTGCAGTACAGCAGTCTGGTGGCAGAAGTCTGCCAGAAAAGAGTAGTCAGTGATAAAAGTGGTACAAGTTATTATTTTATGGTATAAAAAAGGTTGGTTACATGTACTTAGGTTTTGTTAGTAATTTCAAAATTTAATGTTCTTTGTTTTTAGAGAATTAAAGTTGCATTTGATTCTAAGTCATTTGGACCCTATGAGTAAAAGCTGGTAGCTTAAAATGCTATACTGTATACTAGATATATATGTTGAATGTGCCCATACCCTGACACTCTCCAGGCGGATCTGATATCCCACAGAGTTACCCAGGCACTCTGCACGCTCCTGTGCCACTCTCTGAGCCACAGATATGGCAGAAATGCGGCGTGGTTGGGTACAGATAATGTTGGCCACCTGCTCTGCTGGACCACTTAATGAGGCGTCCAGAATGAACTGAGGGATCTGGGTGGTCTTACCACACCTGCAGATAAGTAAACACAAAATATACATTGAATAGAATCATACAGATCATCAGGAATAGAATGATCAGGCATGTTTTGTCTGTTTTTTAAAATAAATCCTCCATTTTCTTTATATCTAACAGGTAATACGTTAAACTACAATCTTACATCATCCTTATTGGTGTTTTTTTGACTTGTCTTTTTTCTTTTTAAAATTGTGCTTCTGTTGCTATGAAATAGAAAAAAGCAATAGAATATCTGTTGTTTGTAAACAATGAAGGAAATTTAAAGTGTCAGTTATTAAAATAAAGATTTATTTTATTCACAGCAATAGGGTATAAAACGTAACTTTAGTCACTTGATTAGCACAATGGAAAAGTACTGATGTGCAGAAAGTAGCAACTTAGACATGTTAGACCGATGAAGCCATTTTTTCCATACATCCTTGTACATATGAAACACCATGCTAATGAGCAGTACCAAGTCTGGACTCATTTCAGTTCTCTCTTTTTTTAATGAAACCCAGTCAAGTTTGTATAAATAGTATATCCCCTATTTGAGTCTTTGTGAAAGCAAATACTTGGTGTTTCTCTGTGTGACCTACCCTGTCATCCCGCTGACCACCAGCACCTGACACCGGTCCAAAAGGTCTAGGATGTTCTCTTTTTCTTGCCAAGCTGGCAGGTTCTTCCTCTGCTCCAGCATGGATCTGAAGCGCCTGGATGACTGGGTAAAGAGAAAGATTAAACAAGTACTTAGCGTCAGAAAAGATGTAGATTAAGAAAACGTAGACAAGATGTTACTTTTTAGTCAATCACAGCAGTTCTCTTTTACCTTTTTCCTGAGGAAATCTCTGCACAGCTTGCCATTTTCTTGTAGTAGGTTGTCTATCTTTACGTTGTGCTTATTCACCATCTTCTTCCTCAAATTGACGTAACTCTCGCTCTCAACTGGAACAGCATCATCTTCTTCATCTTCCTCCTTCTCATCCAGCTCCTCTGCCTCTCCTGTCTCTTTCACTTCAAAGACAGAGGTGATTGATTCACTACAGAAGCACATAAATACAATTCTGAGCTGAATTTAATGAAAAAACAGACAAAGTAAATAATCTTTTTGACTCACAATCTGTGGGTCTCTGGTTGTTGGGTGGAGCAGTCCTTCTGCTGTTGGTGTGATTACCACTACTAGTGCTACTACTCCTGGTTTCCTCGGAGGCATTGCTCCTCACACTCTTACTCTTTGCTATGGTGAGAGAGGGTGGAGGTACCATCACAACAGATGGTGGCGTGCTGTATTTGTGATGACTGACAGCCAGCAGTTCCTTCATGGTAGCTTCATCCTCACACAAGGTGATCAGAGAGTAAACAACAGGTTCGCTGCTCTTTGCTGCAGTGAGCGCCTCTCCAAATAATCTCTCAGTCACGCTGAGCCTCCCTGCAGCTCCAACAGACTCATCATTGGTGCTGAAGGCAACTATTGGCGCCTGAAATGGGTAATGATTTCCTTTAGGAAAACGGACCTGTAGTTCATACTCAGGGGGAGAATAGCTGCTGATTCCAGGCTGGCTTGGGCCCCTCAGTTCTGGGGAACCAGCTCTAGACCTCCCTTTGGTGGGAAGTTGGTGTTTAAACTTGCATTTGTCCCCAAAGCGGCAGCCTTGCCCTTTAAGGTAGAATCTGCAGACGTCACGGACATTAACAGATCCTCCACCTCCTCGACTCCCAACTTCCCCACCATTCTTGCCATTGTTGTCTGTGAGGAATGAGAGGTCCAGGGTTACTGTCCAGACCGCATTAGCAATGCGCTCACTGAAGCGCTCACCATAAATGGCAGCTAGAGCTAACGCTTCCTCTTGCCTCTGGCTCAAACACTCATCCATAGGCACCCCCTTGAGGCCATCAGGGGAAACTGCCTTCTGGCCGTAGCACTCACTGAAAACCTGGTGAAGGAGATGTTCCAAAGTGGCCCCAAATTCCCCTCCACTAGACTCCAATGCCATCTTACTGCGCTCCCTGTCAAACCCATACCTACAGAAAGGAAATGTGAGAAAACACAGGGGGTAAAGACAATGTAAATATATACCAAACTTAATTGTCAAGGTTCCTGAAAACATAGCATCAAAAAACAATTAAAAAACAAACACTTGATTTATTTCAAACAAAAGCAGGATGAATCTGAACATCACCTGCAGAGTTTGCCTATGGCAAATAAGGAGATGACAGGTTCAGGGGCAGGCCGTTCATCGTCAGATTCTGGCTCATATGATGGGCTTTCTGCTCTCTCCACAGGCTCGTCATTAGTGGTCCAAAACTGGCCTTCTTCCCGGTGATCCAACTCATCATATTCCACCTCATCCTCTTCTCCCCCCGAATAATCTGAACCGAAATCACTGAAGGAGAAGGTAGTATAAATTCATGTGGACTCGACAGCGGGAAAAAAAAACATCCCTCATTCAAAAAAAAAAAAAATGCCACTTTCTAGCATCAGATAAAGGGATATAGCATATCCCATGCATATTTACTGTACTTACTCATAAGCCTGATCAAAGTCCTGAGTCTGCAGATCCCGCAGCAGCTCCTTGAGTTGTTCTTGGTTCTCATTAGTCATGAAGATCCTCTGCAAAGGCATGGTGCTCACCTCCGGCCTGATGCTGTCACCTGACTTTGGGCACATTCTGATCCTTGCCAGGGAGCTTGGGAGAGCCTTGCCGCTGCTCCTGCCATCGCTCCTGCCATCGCTCCTGCCATTGCTCCTGCCATCGCTTCTGCCATCCCTCTCTCGATCCCTACCTCCCCTCCCTCCCCTCCCTCCCCTCCCTCTACCTCCATCCCTGCCACCAGCACAGCTGCCACTGCCTTGTCCTTTGCCAGGTCTGGAGACAAAGCCAGGTAAACAGAGAGGGGAACAAGAAAGATGAGGGTGAGGGGATGATATTATTACAGTGAGATCATTTTTAATCTCATAATTAATTCTTTCACTATGAATTCATACCTGCTGGAACGAGAGGGTCCAAAATCAAGGCTGAAATCATCCTCATCATCCCATCGACCAGCTCCCCCTTTCCTACCACCACCACCACCACCACCACCACCACCACCACCACCCCCTCTTGGCTTGTTAAATCTCCCCCCTCCTCTGTTGGGCTTCCCACCTCTTCTCCTTGCATTCATTTCTCTGTGAAAACATTCATGAGCAGTTTGATCATATATAATATATTTTAAAGCATATTAGCTTCAAAGAATCACCATCAAAACGTTATGGGTTGCTTAAAATACACTGCTGTCAGACCAACGCCTACTCACCTTCAATCAATGTGCTTTCATAGCAGCCAAAAATCTGTGAAGAGAGCGATAATATGTATTTTTTGATTAAATCTTGTAATCTGGGAGTGTCCACTAATCCTGGATACGACAGAGAGAGCTGCTAGTTGCATACCCAGGCAGAGCAGGCAGCTACTGTACATCCACTGCAGTGCACAGAGTCGCACATAGCTCTGGGGTGGCTCGTTGTGGCATTTTAGTTCAAGCGCGAGCAATGAGGTGGTGGCTGACACAACGCTGCTGGCTACAATTATGCAATAAATCTGAGCAGGCTGACTAACAACCTAACCAGGGCGATGACCACTAAGTTCCACGCCTGGCTGCCTGACAATTTGTTTAATTAGCTAGTTAAAAAGAGCAGGATAGTAGCTCGCATTAACAACAACGTAGTATTGTGTCGGGACTGTTATGTCAGTCATTTTCAATTATCAAGCATGAGTTAGCTAACAAGCTAGCAGGCTCACTCCTCACTTTTGATACAACATGCTAGCGTTAGCTCAGCTGAGAGACGCTTCCTCACACGTCAGGTCAAACAGTTAAATGCTTAAGAATGCCATACAAATTAATTGAGCGACATTATAACCGATAAAGAACAAAAGTTTTCATACCTTATTTTCATAACAAATAAGAACAAACCTGAGACAGCTGTGCAAACCACCGGTATCCTGCATCTCTTTCATTGGTCGAAACTCGGAGTTCAAAGTTTCTTTTCCGGTGTCCGGTTAGGTTTGAGCTAGGAACTACATAATACTTTGCAAATGTATTAATTAAAAAGCAATATATAGAAGTTTTTGGACTAAATTAAATGTGACATTTGTTAAGTTTAACCAAGTTTATTTGAAAAAATAAAAAAAGGACCTTTTTTATGCTACGGCTGCACCAAATCCGTAACCATGGTAACAGCGGTTAGCGTGGAGCTGCTAGTACAAAACATACAGCTGAGTACTTATTTAAGAGTAGTCAGGACTGGTTATTTTTCGGGCAGATGAGTGAACAAAGTAGCATACAGTTGGCTTGTGTCATTTTAACCACTTTTTAATTAGTTGTTTGACTTTTCATATCAAAGAAATTGGCCGGTACAAAGGATTTCCTGTCGGTTCTGACAGCTAGCTGGGGGAAGCTGTCAAGGATGTCTGGTGGGTTGTGATTGTGCAGATTTTATTTATAACACCCTAAAACTCACACATCTCCTTCTGTCTTCCTTAATTTTCACTTCCAGACAAGAAGGAAAGTGGTTCTTTTAATACTTTTGGTAAATATCCAAGTTCCACAGCTAGAAATATTAGCATATTCATCTGACAGTTAAGGTCCTTGAGGAAAACATGTCTGTTTGTTTGCAGAGGAAGAACCTAAAAAAGTTTCCTTCATTTTTCCAAATGGGGACAGATATGGTGAGTGGTATACAGATATGATGAGACAGTTACACATTTACATTACATAGATCTGGGTCAACTTCTCTTCCCCCCACAGAAGGGGAGTGCAGCAAATCTGCATCTGGAGTAATGATGAGGAGTGGTGCTGGTAAACACACCTCAGCAAATGGCATCATATACACTGGAGAATGGCATGAGGACAAGGTATGCATTAACTACATGTCAAATAGTCTTCTGATGTTTGTGACTAAAACCTGGATGGTTGTAATGAGACTGTGGTGAGTCATGCTTGTTCTCTCTCTCCCTCTGTCTTTCTCCCAGATGCATGGCAGAGGCACCCTGCAGCATCCCTCTGGAGGACTATATGAAGGAGAATTCAAAGACAACATGTACCACGGCACAGGAACATATACCTTCCCAGATGGCTCTATTTATAAAGGTCAATTTCACAAGAATAGGTAAAAAGCAATCCATTTTTGGCACTTACTGTGCCATTCATTTAATGTTTTCTGAAAAGAGCTCAGCCCAGCAGGAGTTTTCACATGATGATGTTGAAATTTAGAGCTATTTTTATGTGCAGTGTTTCAGATTAGCCCTCTTTTATAATCAGAATACAGCAACAGCTGTAAGTCAATTAATCGATTAGTCAATCGACAGATAATTAATCAGCCACTGTTTTGATAAGGGATTTTAAGATGTTCTTTCGAGGCAAATATGCCAAATGTGCCCTAGCTTGAGCTTGTCAGTTGTGCGGATTTACTTTTTTCTTTGTCTTAAGTGATAGTAAATCAATCATTTTTTGGTTTTGGACTGTTAGTCAGACATGGGATGGGCATTTTCACTATTTTTGATGATTTATCGAAAAAAATAATCAGTAGATTAATAATGACAGTAATCGCCAGTTGCAGCCTTAGTATGGGCCAACATAATGTGACATATCCCACTTAAATTTGCTATGTCATTGTTCGGAGACAGGATTAAATCTTATGACAGAACTGCTAATTTTTCTGGTATTGCACCCACTTTCAAAGATAAAATATTTTCTCCAAATGAGTTTTTTTTATGGTAAATATTCAAACCCAAGACTTGATGTTTTTTATTGTTACATTTTTGGCTGCACAGTTAAATCAAATGTAAGACTTAAGATGTCTTAATTGATGTGTATTTCTAGGTTGGAGGGAGAAGGGGCTTTCACTAACACACAAGGACTGGTTTGGATGGGAGAGTTTCATGGCAAAGCAGCACTGGGCCTGAAAATGCAGCACAACATTTAGGCAAAACAAGCATTATTGTTCTGCATTATATAAAACATTGTATGATACTGTATATTTTACATTCAACTGAAGTGTATTAGAAAAGATTTTTGCGTATTTTATCTACAGAATTTCTTCTTTACATGTGATAAATTTACTGTACTAAAATCTGAAAGATAGACCTGTGTTTCGGTTCAAAACTTTTAAGATCACACGTCCATGTATTTCTGTGTGCTGGTGCTTAAATATCCGTGCAATCAGTGAGTCATGTTTTTTGCCCTGAGTTGCTCTCTTGGCTTCATCTCCTGCTTTACTGGTTGTGGTGCTCTGACACAGAAAGTGTCTCTTTATATGAGCTTCATTTCCCTTAGGTAATATAACACAGGGGTTATTTTTTTCTGGCCTTTTGTCACTTTGCTTATATGTAGCTGTGAGAGGAGAGGTGCATTACGAGCTACATGACTGTAAAATAAATCCAGGAGTATTGCTGTCAATTTTGTACCAGTGATTTCATTGCACACTTTTTGTTACTTGCTCAGGCTCTAATTTTGACAAAGTAAGCATTATTTATTACTCCGATAGAAAAAAAAAAAAACCTGAGTTAAACCCCTAATATTTTTAATTTTTCCCTGATTATACTGTATCTTGACTCTGAGGATGGAGGACAAGTACAGGGCAGTTGTACATCATTACACGCCAGCCAATCATAGACAGGCATATGCTCA
This sequence comes from Xiphias gladius, assembly GCF_016859285.1. Taxonomy (NCBI): domain Eukaryota; kingdom Metazoa; phylum Chordata; class Actinopteri; order Istiophoriformes; family Xiphiidae; genus Xiphias; species Xiphias gladius. The sequence goes on from NC_053401.1 coordinate 13,163,494, forward strand.
CATCCTCATCCACAACAGCTGTACCCGAACTGTTGGAACATTGGCCCAAGGAAGTGTGGGATGTCACATGAGTGGGTGGTAAGTTAGACGTACAGTGTTCCAAGTGTGTGTTTGTGTGTTTGTGTGTGTGTGTGTGTGTGTGTGTGTGTGTGTGTGTGTGTGTGTGTGTGTGTGTGTGTGTGTGTGTAAACAGCTTTGTGTCTGAACAAGCTCTCCACCTGCTGTAATCCTGTACGACTCCCTCAGCCAATAAATAATTCACAATCACAAACAATTACAATTGTTCAACATTGTTTAATAACCAAGTCTGATATTGTAATTTATCATTCTATTTAATAATGCCTCTATGGATCTATAATTGCACATACCCCTGAACAAAGTCAGTACTGAGTATTTATCTATACTATACAGATATGGAAATGTGTGTAACAAAAACACATTTACGTTGTAGTAACATCCATACAATTCTTAACACTTCTGGTAAAGTACTGTACCAGATACAACAAACAGCAATTTTCATTGATTGTACAATTTTCAGGTAGAAAATAACATTTCTGTATTGCAGACCTTTAGTGGCGATTTGAATGAACAACCTTAAATATGATCTTGGCTGCAACAAGCAATGAAATAAAAATAGAAAATGGCACTCAAATTTGGCACAAGATACAAAAAATACATCTGAACTTGAAATGCAATTGACATAAATACTAACTCTTAATGAGTTTATGTGTTTAGTGGCAATGTGCTGCCTATTCAGTTAATGTTTAGTGCTTCAGGTGTTATTTTAGTGTAAGAATGTGACGATAAATGTGTATTTCATCACTACAGGTAGTGAGCTAGATGATGGGAAGGAAGCTTTTAAAACTCTTGCAATATATTATCTCCATAAACCTGAGAATCTATAAAGGATACTATAATATTTTTAAACATTTGGCCTTCCTGAAGAAGAAAAAATAAATAAAATCCCTTGTAATGCAGAACACTGACTTTAAGATAAAAAGTGCACTTCTAATTGTGCTGGAAACATCATTAAACAAAAAAAAAACAAAAAAAAAGCCATTCCAAATACCACATTAAAGTGTGAACAGGTACTCAAAACAAAACAGCCATGCAAATCCCCACAGAGAAGCACAAGACTGAGTGTCAAAATTATTGTTCTATACAAAGATAATACATGACGGCTCTTGGCCCCTCGAGGTGAGTCGATAACAATCTGAACCAGTGATAAGAAAAGAAGGTGACCATGCTTTTTGTCTTCTGTACTTGTTTGTGTGCTTCAGTAGAGACATTTCCAGGAGACACCTCAGAGCTCTCTACTCTGGTAAGTAGGTAGACGCAGGTGAAGGATAAGGTACAGCTGAAGGTGAACTACAAAAACAGCACCATTTTCGTGACAACTGCAAGCGTGTCAAAGTGCTCGCCAAGGCTGCCACCAGGGAGCTTATTGGTTTACGTATTGTGCTGTTGCCAGTCAGCGGGTTGAGGCAGGGAGTCAAAATTAACCTGCTAACAGAATTCCTTCTATTCGCAACATTGTTGAGGTTCGGGATGTGTACATGAATAAATCCTGGATGACATCGGTGATTATGGATCTGATTCTGTGAGGTTAAAAAAACTGAAATTTTCTGGAATAACAAGGATTCGGTTATAAGGTAAATTTTCTCTTTTCTTTCTTTCTCTTTCTTATTTGAAGAGATCAAATAGGGAACTACTACCGTTCTCAGAATGCAGTTTTCTTTTATGCTCAAAAGCCTCCATTTTTAGATAACCATTTTTTTTCTGTCTGCGCATACATACTTAACGTTCACGAACAAACGATACACTTAGAGCTGGTATATTTCTTTTTTTTGGTGCCTTTTTATGGAGGAATTAGCTCCAACTTCTATATTTGGACTATCAAAATGACCCCGTGGTTTTCTTCCAAAAGGTCTGTTTTTCTATAAAATACATAGGAAAAACTTTCAAATCCATCACCGACAAACTACAACCCAACAGGCTCCGTGACAAAATTTTAAAAAAGGCATAAACTGATTAAAAATCATTAAAATTTACATCTTCTTTCAAAAAAAAAATTATGTATCATAAAATGTTTAACCACTCACATTGATAAAAATAAATAGGAAAACATCACTAAGGAGTCAAAAGAGTACCAACATTTTAGAAAATGTTGTTGCGTAACACGGAGGGGTGGGGAGGTTCAGTATAACTGGCCAAAACAGTCTCCTGCTACGGTGATACCAGATGTTTCTTATGAACTGCTACCTCTGTTCTTGCCTGTTACATCCCTGTGCGTTCACAGTAGTCATAGGCACATGTTAGCGTCAAGTGTCTGTGCGTGTGTGTGCAATCTATTCCTGCCGAGCTCACAGCAGGAATCCCCATTTGCTTGTCAACTCCATTTTCCTTTCCATCTCATCCCATCACTGAATGGCCTGGGAGGTGACTTCTTCAACTCCAGTTTCTTTATTTTCTTTACCCTCCCCCTTCCCTCCACATCACTGATGTGCAGAATAACCCCCCATTCCTTCCTCCTCTCATCCTTGGACTCCATTTTTGCAGTAACCCCCCCCCCCTTTCCTCACTCTCTCAAACCATCTCAACTCCCCTCCATCAAGGATTCTGCAGCAGCCCCTCCCACTGGATCGGCTGGGAGAACACCTCTCTCTCCAGCCACATCTCGTAACTGTAGTGGAAGTCCTCGGGCAGATCCACACGCTGGCCCAGCACGCTCTGCAGGCAGTTGTCCACCGGGGTGAAGTCCCCATTCTTGTTTTTGTCGTAGCGGCGGCTGTTGAACTTCTCGATGCTCTCACGCAGCGCACACTCCTCCGCCTGGAAGTCCCACGGCCGTGCATCAATATCTGGGACGAGACGGGGGAACATTTAATCAATCTCAAACACACTTTTTTTTAAATATATGCTTGAATGTTCACAGATATGCATTTTACCTAGTATTTTAAATGTAAAAATTCAAATTTTTCTCAGTAATGACGCAAAACACAACATACCTTTAACACGCATGTTTAATCTTTTTTTTCACTTTTTATTTTCTTGCATTACCTATCATTTCTCCCGAACATCCTTTTCGTCTTCTTACTTTTACCCGTCTATTCTTTTTAACACTCATGCTGACAGATCACTTGCTCCCCCGCAAGGGACGGTGACCCTGAAAAGTCCCCCCTTTACTGTTACCATGGCAACGCAATCCTGTTTGCCAGTGGCTGTTGGAGCAAGGTATTTCACACACACATACGAACATACAATAACCATACACACAGATACATAAAAACACATATACACATCCACCATTAATTATACAATTAACATTGATTAACCTGAAATGTTCGCACAGATTTGGGTGGATGTATTCTTTATACTGTTGTCTTTGTTCTGTTGCGTGTGAGGGTGGAGGAGGAGTGCTGGGACTCATCATCACCATGACTGATTCATTTATGAAGATCTGAGAGGCTAAACCAAGTTATGGCTCCAAGAGAATGACAAATAATGGCCAGAATGTGTTCTCTGCACTGCAGATTATCCCAAAATCTATTGTGAGAGTTTAACATTCCTGTGAACTATAAAACTCTTGGACAGTATTTTTTCTTGAAGCTGCACTTTCTTTTTTACAACAGAATACACGTTTAATCTCCATACTGATGATGGAAGGTAAGAATAATAAAAGTATATAAAGAGATTCTGTAAACCTCTTTCCCTCTCTTTAATTTGTCAGAATAATGTTAAAACAATGTTTATTTTGTTTTTTTTTTTCAAAATGTACTTGATTTTAAAAACCTACTCTGAATATTATTATGTATTACTTGTTTTCATTTATTTTATCATTTGAATATTTACTATGTCCCCCTTTTCCTTTCTAAGTTAATTTAATAGTCATTGTTTAAATTGAGTACTCTGTACTATGAATCACTGAATACAGCTGTATTCTGTTAGGGGGAAGGAAAGGATGTACAAAATAAAGCTTAAAAAAAAAACTTAGAAGCTGCTGCGAATATTTAATCAGTAAATGTGCGTATTGAACAAAAGGTTCCAAATCAAAACTTAAAAATGAAAAATTCTACTTAAGCCCATATTTCGTAAAAAACTGTGGCTAGCCTGGCACTAAACTGACTCATTGTGGTTGTGAACCATCATCACTAAAGTGCCAGGAGAGTTCTTCACCAGCTCAGCTTAACTCAAAGTGACCAGTTTAAATACATTAGTTCATGAATCTGGCTTGAGTGGTCTTTACCATTTCCATAGGCCCAATCATCATTGAGCCTGTGGCGGACCTTCTGGTAGATGGCCGACATGGTCTTCATGTTGCTCTTCCTCCACTGGCGGCCCAGGTACTTGGTCTGGATCTTAAGCAGTTTGAGAACATAGAGCTGCATCATGGCCTGTTTCACCTTCAGAGCTCTTTTAAGGATGGGGGCAGACTTGAACACCACCAGCATCTGGAAAGGGAACGGGAATAAAGAGGGGAGCATGTCTGAGCATGCTGTGGCCTATCAGAGGTATGTTACAAACAAATATCCATCCATAGCTGGAACATGTGTTTTGCAGCCCTCCTTCGATTTGCTCCTCACACCGACCTTGGCTTCGATCTGAGTAAAAATAACCTATTAGTTATTAGTCACAGGCTTTTGTGCCAGTTGCTAATGGAACAGTTTATGGCCTGCTGGGTCCCTGGGTTTGCAGTCGGATGCTGATGGGACACACAGATGGTAGATGTGTCATGTGTCCAGTTTACCAAGAGATTTAGTTTAAAATTATTTTGAAAAATATTATAAGGCTGATATCAAAAACACTGCATGTTTTTGTAGAGGAAAAGGTATCTGGTTCACTTTCTGTTGATTTACAACTGACATATAAAATATATCATCACACTTTTTCACCTGTTATATCATCATATCATGAGACACATTAGGGTGGGTACTTTTTACAGTGGAGCAGGCAAAAAATTTAAACTCAATGCTGTAAGGCTTTTGGAATTACTCACCATGGTCCTAGAGTGTTTCCACTTGGTTAGCTTGTTCAGGACTCTCAGCAGGTTGATACAAGAGAACAGGTTCCTCCAGCAGAATTGGTTGCTGTCTCCTGCTTCCTGAAAACACACATAAAGACACACATAAAAGTGAGGTCATAATGATATTTGGGAGACTACATCCCACCTGACCCTCATACCATAAGGATCAATCAGGTGTTTTGACTCACCAAGCTCTCAGCTGTGAGCTCAGGCATCTCATGGACCACACAGTGAGGAAAGTCCAGTACACAGATACTGCAATTGAAACACACAAGAAGCAAAAGTTAAAGTCCAGTTTTACAGCCTGTACATAAGCTAAGCAGTCTGGCCCGATCCTGTCACTTGCAGAGAAGGTCCCCTGTCACCTAATTTTGTAGCTTGATGTTTATTTTTTTCTTTCACACCTGAGTTTCCTGTGATTGCATTGCTGCTGTGAAGCCATCTGTGCCACCTCCTGAAAATCTGGTGATGTACATCCATGAAAGATAATAGTCACACCCATAATACTTGGTTACCTGTTTTGTACTGTCATACCAAAAGGTCCCCGAAAACCAAGCCTCCAATTTTTTGCTATGAGAATTTTTAAACTGTTTTGCTTCAGTTTGACATATTTTCAACCCGCTCAGTGTAGAGTGCTATCAGAGGGAATAGGAGCATATGGCAGTGTGCTCTTTTTGATGGGAAATAGTGAGATCAACAGTGCTATTCCGAGAGGTCACAAATTTATACATAGTCTTGTGCTAGTGTTAGAGCTCAGCTGTGTCAAACTAAGTCTTTTTTTAAACAGCAAAATGAGACATGCATTGCGTTTAGTGCAAGAGAAAAAAGATCCTACCTGTTTTTGGCACTGATGTAGGACATGATGTTCTGGTTGAAGAACTTGAGGATTAGTGGGATACAGTTGGCAAACACCAGGTGCTGGGAGACTATCTCGAACTGCAGGAATAGAGGAGGCGGCAGTGTGGAATAGTTAAAGAATTTGAAAGTCTGGAAAAGAGCAACAACTAAAAATGTAACTCTTCATTTGAATTGTTACAAGCTTGATTTTATCCTTTGGCCTTAGTCATAAAGCACTTTTTACATGTTTCATAAGACACAATAAATGACTGACATATGATGATGTCGATGGGACGAACCCTGGAATGGAAAATCCATATCTCTAGAAAGAACAGAAGAGGAAAAAATAATCCTGTAGCCAATAATCCTGTATCACTGATGTATCAAGAAACAAGGTTTTTTTTATCTACGTGTCAGCTTTATTAATCCTTCACTTCATCTAGGAAGCTTTATAAAGATTAAAAACAGGAGCGATTCTGCTGCTCAAACCATCATGAGCTGATATTTCAGTATTGTATTAACTGCGTTTTTTAAAAGTGTGCTATATTTTGCCTTGTTTTCTGCCTGCAGTGATCCCTAACTAAATAATTTATCATAAAAACCAGATGTTGTAATACAGTGTTTGTGTGGTGGTCAAATAATGTAAAAATGTAATCATCCCACTACAGCTGCATTCTGCTAATGTATCTTAGTGTAATCTCCTTTTGTGGCAGCAAGGGGCACTACCACTATAACTGTACAGAGCAGCCAATTACAAAATGTAGGAATGAAGGAATGTCCTTTCCTAGGAGGAGGAGGATGAAAGGAGAAAAGTGATGGCACGCTTGAGCAGATAATGAGGTGGAGGATAGTGTAGGTGGCATTGGGGGGAGGCCAGATTGCGAAACAGAAGAAAAATGAAAGAGGAGAAAAAGATGGTAATGTGAGGTGCATGTAGGAGGGAGGACTCAATGTGTTTATTGTGTCTGTGAATGTGTCTGTGTGTGCAACCTGATAGATATGGTTGAGTTTGAAGTGCTTGAGGAGCAGCAGCAGCAGAGCAGAGATGGCCTTGACGATGATTTCCTTGTGACGGTTCACGTCAATTCCCAGCTTCATGCTCTGAAGGACTGTGATGCTAGAGGACACACACACACACACACACACACACACACACACACACACACACACACACACACACACACACACACACACACACACACACACACACACACACACACACACCCTAACTGTAAGGCCTTAAGCATTAAGAGACATACTGTTTGAAAACCAGCAGATATCCTGTTTAGTCTGTTGATGACATATCTGAGGTTTTTCCAGCTAATGTACGATTTCAAACCTTACTGAAAAAAGCGTGAATTTGAGCCATTAAAATGTCAGACAGAATTGTGAATTTTTTGAGCTGGTGGTCTTTATTGAGAGGGAAACTGTCAGTGTCAGTAATTCTAAAACTGGGCTCTCCTGCAGACGAAAAACCACCCATAGTAAGTGTATTTCTGATAGTATTCCATCAGCCCGTAAAAAAGCTATAAAAAGTAGACTTTTCTTGCTTATGTTCATACAAATATAGAGAAGAAAAATTGGATTGCTTGAGCTGTGTGATCATTTGTAGCTTAAGCGTGAAGATGCTCAACAAACAGCACTTGGATATGGTGGTGAAACTGACAGCATACAGACATATGTGGCTCTTTGGGAGAAAAGATTTGAGCAAAGCAGAAATCTTTCCACAGTACTTACGGCATCTCCTCAGGCAGCACATCAGCCAGAATGTTAATAGAGTCAGTTTTAGCTTTGGAGGTGGGAGCTGCAGCCAGCAGCAGCTTGAGGAGGGCAATCTGACACAGAAAAACAAGGCAAAACATTACACCTAGATATAGTTTGAATCATATATTGTCATATAACAGGTAAAATCTAGTCTAGTTCAAGATCTCTGAATTGCTTCCCATACATCTGATTTCTTAGTGATTCAAATAGTACTTAAAGTATATATAGTATAGTAAAGTAATGTTCACAATGAAATGGTAATTCCATGTGATTCACGGGCTTGGCAAAATTCCTCTTGAATTCTCTATGCTGCTCCTCAATACATGTAATAATGACTTTGTTTCAAAATGAAGGTTTACAGCTACAAAAAACGTGCATATACTGTGCATATAATGTGCAGATATTCCAAAACCTTTCAATACGTGTTTCCTACTTAAATTCATTCTGACATTTTACTAAAGCTGGTTGTGAATCCAGATTCTGCCAGTGTTTTGTTGGATAAAAACACATTTCATAGCAGAGAAGTGTGATGTACTGTGTTTCCATGGTCAAAAAAGCAAGGAAGCATTATATAAAATTCCATATGCTATTCTGATTGGTGACCATATCAAACAAAGAGCAATAATGCCATTCAGAAGTAAGATGTAGTATTTTGAGCTACTCACCACATACTGGGAAAGGTTAGGAAGCATGCCCAGGTACAGCATCTCTGCTGGTGTCTCCTCCACCTCCTCTTCACCCTATACAACACAACACACATGACATTTCAGACTCAAACAAAACAGCATTTCTTGTAGTCTGATTAAATATTCATCACTTTAAATATTCTGTTTAGTTTATTTGTGGTTTTGAAAGGTTTTGATTAGCCCACTAGAGGAGCATCAAATTCTTTACTTTAAATTAAAACATGAAAAAAATAAATGATAAAAACTTGGTTGGCGATATTACTGACCAGAGTCAGAGGACACTGTTGTAGCTCCTCCTCCCTCTTGATCTGGACTTCAGCAATAGACACATATTTGTGCTGGAGAAGAAAAACAACACAAATTACTGTTAATAAAAGTAAAAGAAGAAGTGTTAATTAGCATTGCTAACTGACAACCAGAGGGATAAACCCCTCTGTAACTACACCTCTCAGTCTGCTTAAACAGGAGGTATGGATTTTTAAGTGGGATGCCAATGTCAGGGGATTCAGCAGCGAGGGAGTATTGATTAGGAGACCATAATGAGTCAAAGCAAAGAAAAAAAAGAAGACGGAGAAGGACATTTGGAAATGGGAATCTGTGTATTAGCTCTTAAATGAGTCAAAAATATAGAGAGAAGAAGATGCAACATAATCAGGGATTTCCCCACTCACCTGTTTAAGAGTCTTGACACTCTCGTGGATGGGTCTGGGCAAGCCCACCAAGGTCTCTGTGTCACTACAAATCAATGAACAGTTACACCAGACTGAAAGAGGCAAACGGTTTAAAAATAGGAGGATTTCTTATTGTCTCTGATGAAATACCTACTTTCCCAGAGTAAAGCCGATGAACTTGTTTCTACTGGTTTCTAAGAAGTGCTCGATGTCTTTCTCCCTGTGAATACACAAACGGACTGCTGTCAGATTTTAGATTTTTAGATAAGAAGGCCTGCTGCCACAATTCTGTATCCGAACAAGCAGCTAATCGGCTGTTTTCTGGTGAGCACTCATGTGCACACATCCACACAAACACATATTAGCTTTCTCAAATCTCATCAGTCACACTGTTTGCTGCTGCTCTCTGGGTTCAGGACCTCCTCCTAATCAGCCCTGTATGTTGCAGCTCTCTGAACCAAAGACATAGAAATAAACACAATTAATGATAAAGTTCACTTGGAGAGACAGAATATAGGTTTTCTGATACTGAATACATGATAAATGCAGTGCTATAAAGTGTTTGTGTCCTCTCTCAGATACATTATTCATGTCCCCAAAGCAGCAGCAGCAGCACCCTGGAGAGACACAGGCTACTATCTGGAAAGCACAGATGGAGAGCATATTGGTTGATGATAGTGAGGAGAGAAAACTGAGAGATAATTTCTTATATTAAGTGTTAACTTCTCAAATGGTGGCACAGAACCAGGGTTGGAAACTGACACCAGCTGCAAGCCAAATGGTGTCAATGGCTTTGGGTTGGGAAGTTTTCTCTTCTGTAGTGGTCAAAATAGCGGGTGGCCAGCCATCATTTGGAGGTTTTATTCTGTGGAATAAAAGCTAAGTGCTGTTAAAAAAAAATAAAAGTTCTGCTGGGGATCATTTTCAGCAGCTAAAGTAATGAATACCTGCACTATTCTTTATGGAAAGGTCTCACAGAAGAAGTCCGTAATGCCATTTTGTGTGCTGTAACACTTCTTTTCTGACTTTTAGGGCTGCGTATGGATATAATCAGTGTAATTGATCCTGAAGTAAGGGAGAAATAAAACTGTAAGAGGGCACTTTATGCACCTTTTCAAACTTTGGTAACAGGTATATATAGCTGCAGCCTTTAATTGTTAAAAAAGTCCAAATCCTCTTAACACTATTTTATAGTTAATGGTTGTTTATTTCAGACTCTTAACTGCTGTTAAAGCTAAATAAGGAACAAAAACTGAGCAATTAACCTGACTTTAGGGGCCCAGGGGAGGCCCTTGGGGAAGTTGACCCTCTCTGTTGGAGGTCTCAGAGGAGGCGGTGGTGGCGGAGGCTGGATGATGACATCACGGTCCAGGGGGTCCACCTCACCCTCTATGCCGCTGTCCGTGTCCTCGGGGTCCTCCTCCTCATCCCTGGCATCGTCGTTCTTGAAGGGGTCCCGCTCGTTGTACGTGTCCAGGCTGTCCTGTTTGACTAGGGGCTGGGAGAGAGAGAGAGGACGGGTGGTTTAGAATGGGGCTGAGTAGCTAACCCATTCTACATTTTAAAATTTTCATAAATACCAACTGCAAAATTGTAAAACTGAGTGATGACTAGACCCAAATCCACCACACACACTTTACCTGATAGCATATACATTATTTATACTTGTAACTCTTTAACAAGCTAACTAATGCTGTTAGCTTGTTTGAACATAGTTCAGACCCACTTTATTTTAAATTCTAGTCTAAATCCATTATTCTCAAAAAAAAAAACAAGTATGTAAGCCTGAATTTTCAGTATATGAGAAATAAAATGATGTATAAGATATCTAGATATTTCATTTTTTATGGTGCTGCCATAAAAAACAACATATGGCGTCAATGAAGAGTTGATTTTATTTTGAGTTATGGCTAATATACTAGTGTTTAAATCTAGTGCTCCTTGATCCATTTAATTTTACAATGCATTATACTGTAGGAAAATGGTCAAGCAGACACAGACACAGTAAGCTAAATTCAGACTGCAGGTAGACTCTAAGTGGCCCAGACAGGGTTGTCATTCCCTCAGGCAGGTAACACTGATGTGTTTTAATGACAATGCAAATAAAGAAAAAAACTTCCTGAACAACAGTCTGAATGAACAACCCAGGTGAGTTTCTTGCACGAAAAGCATTACAGAAAGCTGCTGACAGGGCAATTTCTGTTATATCACATATTATACCCAATGGAAACATACTTTGTGCAGCCTAAAAAGTAATAAAAGCAGTAAGGTTTGTAGTGTGCTTAAATCCCAATGGACTGGCACAATCTTAAAAAGGAAACACTGGCCTCATCCGTTAAAGGAATAATCTGACATTTCGGGAAATGTACTTTTTCACTTTTTGGAAGAAAGTAAGATGAAAAGAGTAGATTGATACTTCTCTCATATCTGTCTGTTAAAGGCCTTGCATACCCACGCAGCCGTTTTTAATTACCATGCCTGACTAGACACCTAGCCAAGTGGAAGTTAAGGTGAAGTTATGCTGGGAATTACATGTCACCAAATTTGAATGATGAAAGTCTAAGTTGTTGCAACGAAACCAACATAAAGATAATGGTTATGTCAGTCAGGTGGAGATTGTACACAGCCACACAGTCCTGTGAAGAACACAAGTGAAAACACCTGTGTGGGTGGACTTCCAGCGTGCTGGCTTTAAAAATGAAACTACAGCCAGTAGACAGTTAGCTTAGTTTAGCACAAAAACTAGACAGAGGGAGACAACAGCTAGCCAGACTCTGTCCACAAGACTTAAAAAATACACGTACCAGCACGTCTAAAGGTCACAATTTAACATGTTACATTTTGAGGTGCTGGTCGGTAGATCTTTTAACCTTTAGACAGAGCCAGGCTAGCTGTTTCCCCCTGTTTTTAAGTCTTTATACTAAACTAAGCTAACCGTCTCCTTGCTGTAGTTTCATATTTAATGTAGCCTTAAATTATCTTCCTGCCAGCATCTCTGAACCTTGCTAATGAACATATTATATTTAAAAGGTATGGGTAGGTGGATTTTTTTAACCAGTGGACAGTGTCAGTTTAACCAGCTAGCCATTTACCCCTGCTTTCAGTCTTTATGCTAACCTAAGCTAACCGGCTGCTGGCAGTAGCTTCATATTTATCATACAGACATGAGAGTCGTATCAATCTCATCTAACTCTAAAATCTGAGTGAGGTAACGCATTTCCCCAAATCTTCCTTTTCTTCCCTCTTTTCTTATGTCTTCTAAAGTCGTCTGTCATGTTGAGAACCACTGAATTACCAAAATCCACTAAGAGGCAGCTCAAATTAATGTCATATTTTCTTAAAGTGGGACAAAAAGACAACTTTCCACAGCAACTGCAAGCAACATTTCTGATTCAACTTACCACGCATTTGCATTTCAAAAGATACAGGCAAAAAAAAAAAAAACAAGAAAAAAATGCAAGCATGGGCCAAATAAGGCTAAGACTTTATATTGAGCTCCTATCTACAAACAATCGCATTTCAGTTCATGTTCGAAACACACTTTCCCACACACACACACACACACACACACACACACACACACACACACACACACACACACACACACACACACACACACACACACACAAAACCACACACACAGTATCTGAGTTCGAACAAATTCTCTAATGAATGACTGTGGCAATAGTGCAAGCATTAGGCATGAGTCAGCGATCTGGACATTAGTTGAGCCAGTGCAGTTGATGTATGGTGCTCCAGTGGTAGTACTAATGCTGGACTAAGTGAGGGCTAGAGTGAGTGTATGGTGGAGAGTAGGGAGGGAGGGCGAGAGGAGGAGGAGAAACTGTGTCGTGAGCCATTCTCTATGAAGAAGCCATTCTCTGCTATGTGGGAGGTAAAGCTAGTGTTTTTTCTAGCAGGGTTAGGGGGCAACTGCTTTCAATGACATCCATTTAGGAGAGAGGTCAAGTGAAACCCAAATACAACACCTACAGAAGTAGATCTATGTTCACAATGATCTCAGTTCACCTCCTCAATGAATGCATTTTAAAGACATTGACCCCTAGTCCAGAGTCTACAGTGCACAGTGATTTTTGAGGCCAAACCCAGTAGCAATGTGATGAAAAGTACAGGGGAGATCCTGCTACTACTGTAGATGTCTGAAGTGACTTTCTTTATGGGTGACTGGATAGTGACAACTCCAGCGCCAATGACCACAGCCAGCAAGTCAGCCCTGTCTCTCAAACCCCACACCCCCGTACTGAGCAGGCCACAGGGGAGGAGTAGGAGAAGGAGAGAGGAGGAAGAAATAGGGTAAGGAGAATAGGGAAGGAACAGTATGCAGTGTTGATTGATGGTGGAGGAAGAGGAGGAGATGGAGGAGAAGAGCAGCAAGAGTACGAAGAGGAAATAGAAAAAGAAATAGGAAAGGGAATATAGGAAAGTGGAAGATCAGAAGAGGAAATGCAGGGAGTAAGGAGGGTAAAAATAAGATAAAAAAATTTGACAATGGGAATGGAGGAAACAGACATGGAAAAAAAATTAAAAAGAAGTGTAAATGGAAGATAAGTAGGAGTAAAGGAAAGAGAAAAATAGGAGAGAAAAAAAGGGAAGTGGAAAAAATAGAGAACAAATATGCAGGTGGAGTGAATTTAGTGAAGTACTGGAATTGAGGCAGAGAGCAAGGCTGCACCAAAACTACTCAAGAGCATATGAGTTTCTGATCCATTTACTTCTAGATACAGATCAGATTTAAATCAGCATGTGAGGGTAAAATATCTGACATGTTAAATACTTCTGGTGAATGTCAACAGGTACAGACAAGGTTAAGTGACAGGAGAAGGATGATAAGGAGAGGAGAAAGAAAAGAGGAAGAGGGAGAAAGAAAGGCAGAAAAAAGAGACAGGAAAAAGCAGGTGGCAGGGATGTCGGAGAGGAGTGCAAAAAGTCCAGCGCAATGCAGAAAGAAAATGCAGAAGGAAAAGAGGGAATTTGTGGGTAAAGACCTGCTTCTTGGGAAAGGGACTGTCTCCTTCCAAGCTATCAACAAAGGCACTCTGTGGGGACAGAAGGAAGAGGGGCAATGAGAAACCAGAGGGAAATTAGAGAGGCAGAGAGCCTGTCCAGTCAAAGCTCTACGAAAAACATGGGGCTCGGATTCCCAAGGCTGTCCCAGCACCAAGATCATCTGTAGTCTCTGACTTACAACAGGGAACTGATGATGTTGGCACTAAAGCACTTTTGGAAAACTTGACCCAGCAAAGAGTTAGAGGATGAGTTACAGAAGGAATTCCATAGATCTACTTTTCTAAAAAACAGATGAAGCTGTTGAACCATGAAAAAGGCAAATAATGGAAAAATGAGTCTGAGTTAGTATTTATAATGCCACGTTAGTAATACACTTGAGTTATACTGTACGGTTGAAGGTACCAAACACACTTTTGCTATGTTAGTGAGATAGATAAGCAACTGGCACAACATTGGGACTATGTGAGAATCTGCATTTGTAGTTGTGTGTTTGAAATTCTAACACTGTCTCGTAGATTAACTGTATTTTGGCTACAAAAATACTGTGAAGACACTAAAGACCTGACATTCATACTTTCCAATTAATGCATATCAAAATGTTGAATTTATGTCCCCCTTGTTTAAATACGATGAAGTTAAATGAGTATGTGTGTGTGAATTTGAAAAAGAGCACTTTATGGCGAGGGATCAAACAGGAAGTAAAATATAAAGTGTGACTGTAAAATAACTCATGTTTTATCCATGTCACACTACTGTTACACTCAGAATGTGTTTGTGTTTGTGTGTGGAGGATGGGGGGCCTGTACCCTGCGGCTGCGGCGGCCCCTCTTCTGCTGCTGCTGCTGTTCGATGAGCTCCATGGCGGAGGCCGGGGGCGAGGCTGCTCTCATGGCCCTGACCACCTTGATGCTGTCCTCCGGTAGTGGAGGCAGGTTGAGACGCTCCCGGCCCCGTACCTTCATCTCCTGGAGTTCCTCAAAACCCCCCAAAGTGAACTGGACAGAAGGACGGAGACAGTAACACAACAACGTAAAGGCTTATATAGAATGAATCATGTACAAAGGAGGGTCACAAGGTTGGGAAATGCAATGCAATGAAAAACACAGAACAATATATAAAAGCCCATACATGTGGTTTGTGTTTAATTTTGTATGTAATTGGTTTAAATACAGCATATTACACATCATTTTTAAATTAATGTAAGCCAAATAGTGCCTTTGATCGACAGCAATCTGAAACAGAGGTTCACAGCCTTTGTGGTTTGTGGCCCCTAAAATGACATAATGTCCATCTGTGCCCCCTGATCACAAGTTTAAATTGTCCCGTTAGTACTTCAACCACTGCAATTTGCACTTCGAAAAATTGATCTCTAAAATAGTTTTTTAAACATTCAAAAGAGAAAAGGACATACTTTATTAGAAAAAGAGACATACTAACAAATGGAAAACAAAACACAGCTGCCAAAATGCACAGAAACTGACTGGTGTGCATTACGTGTCGATGTATGACTGGTCGCGATGTACTAACCAGTATTGTCTTCCAGAGCAGCAGTAGTACTTTCTTCATGGGGAAGTGCGGGGCATTCATGCTGCAGAACTTGGTCACCATGGTGAAGAGGAGCAGGGCGAAGGGCTCTCCATTGTACAGAGGTGAACCTGAGGTGACAAAGGTCGACGCCAATGTTTTGGAATTGGGTATATGGATATATGAATATAACTGTGAAGACATACCCTTGTGTAGTTTGAAGATACTAAATGACACACACCTAACTCATTCTTGAAGGCCTCTCTGGCCGCTATCCTCTCAGGCTGGTCATCCTCTGTTTGAACTCTAATGGTCTCCACCATTAGGTACATGATGCTCAGTAACACTCTGCAAGAAAGAGAAACAGGCACACCACTCAGCTTGACCGTGCGTGTGTGAGTGGGAGGCATTTAACTGGTGCCCTAAACAACTATAATAGGCCTAAAAGGTCTACCTGTACAAGAAACAATAATAAGGAGAGGTGGTGAGTTACAATGAATGGTAAGTGTAAGTAGCACTTGGTTTATGCAGTCTGCTTGTGCCTTTAAAAATGGGAGGAAATGATTCCTGGCCTCTGCCAGATAATGCCTGATAATGCACCATCCATTTGCATTGACATGTTGTAAGCCAGATGGTGTTTTGTGCATTAAACACTTGGTTCAACGAACAAAGATCTTCACTTTGTTCAAAATAATTACAATGGTTTTCAATTTTGTAGCAGCAATTTGGTGCAAATCTACACCTCTAGCCTGTAATTATTTGTACATATTCATCTGGGGGATGCAAAGACGGAGCTTTTCGTATGTGTGACAGTATGAGAGTGTGTGTGAAGGAGTGTTTAGCCTATTTTGCTCAAAAATCAATTCCATTATGCAGAAGCAGAGACTGAAAATGAATCTGAGGGGGAGCGACAAAGAATACAATCCATTTTTCAGATTAGCTGTGTGTGTGCATGTTCACCGAGGTGTGTGTGCGGTTGTGTAAATGTGTGTGCATGTGGCCAGATGACAGAAAGGTGCATAACAAATATTGAAGTGAATTGAAAAATTGTGAGAAAAGCTTTAAGACAGGAGACCTAAAATTGAGAAATGCAAAAATATAGTATACATAAAAATCTTTCTGTTTGTTACTTTTTGGCTTCCTTCTTATGTGAAGCAGAGAAGAAGGTAAAGTAGAGAGTGAGCAATGTGCTTATATTTCTCACCTGAGCTCTGTGCTGTCTGCAAGAGAGATGGCAGGCTTCCTCACTGCACTGCTGCACGCCTGGCTGTTACTGCACATCCACACAAAAGTATTCAATTACATTATTTTAGTGGTTTATCTCAAAATGACAAGCCAGTCCTTACATTCATACAGCCAACAGAAAAGCTGAGAATATATATATCAGTATGACCACCACATAATAATAATATTAATAATAATAATAATTAAATAAAGATTTTTTAAAACATACACAACCAGACTCATTTTCAATGTGAGGCCTTTTTAACGCTTTTTGTATAACCAGCATTGACCTGCAAAACACCATGTGTGTGTTTGCCTGATTGGCTTGCTTACACTGCTTTGCTGTGCAGCCTGGTGATAGGACAGACTCTGCCATGATGCCTCAGAGCAGCTTATGTAACAACAAAGAAGCGCTGGATCCCAACTGAGGCTGACACCAGAAGCAACAAAGCTGACTTGAAGGAGCCACTGCCACACCGCGTCCTCAACGGATGGTTTGAAGTGCGGATAACAGACAGTTTGTTTCCTGTATTCCTGCATTTCAGTCTCTTTCTGTGTATTTCTAACCCCACAAACCCCCTCTCCTCTCATTTGAGTGAGCCCCTCTTGCTGTAAAAAGGAGAAGGAGGATTTGGGGGGGGGCAAGGGATGTGCTGAAAAGGACCTGAGCTTCAGAAATGGGAGGATTCTGAGAGAATTTTGATCTTGTTACAAGGAAAAACAAATTGACTCTTTCAGGGTTTGAACCTATGACCTTTCAGTATCATGAAACCTGCTGCCCACTGTGTGAAAGATCTCCAGATAGGAAGGAAGACATTCCTTTATCTGAGAGTCATAATAGCATTTTTACCCTGTATTAAAGCCCTCTCCCTTCCTTTATTGCTGCAGGCCCTCGCTCAAGGAGGAAACAAATTAAAAAAAGATATGAAGAGCTGTCTGCCCTGTCTTCTTCTCTGGCTTGCTTGCCCTTTGTGTCCCTTTCTTTTATCATCTATTACAAATATATGAGCAGCGGTAATTCTATAGTCTTATCTAACTAAAGCAATGTTGTATGTATCAAGAAAAGGTATTTTTGATTTTTCTCACTAACCGATGTCAACATTCTATCTGGCAGTGTTTTCTCTACCGAAGTAGTGAAGAAAAGTTTTTAATGACTAATACATCCTGTGTTCAGTGAGTCCTACTCACTCTATCTCCATGCTGAGCAGCTCCAACAGTGCCGTGAAGATGCCCATGTCGTAGAGCAGAAAGACGTTGTGTCTGGACCAGTGGAGCACGTCCACCTCTGTGTCACACTCATCAAACACTCCTGGGGAAAGGTGTGATGAAAAGGGACAAAGAGAGTGTGTTTTTAGACATTTGATATTTCTCATGTTTTCAATTTGTTTGCATTTTACTTTGGAGTTTTTCAGGTGATTGAATAACCGGTTGCTTTCAAATAACATACATTATATTCTCTCTCACATAATAGGTCTTTTACACTATATAATATGCAAAACGTGCTATTCCTTGCACTAGTATACATTATTTAGCATAATTTTACACAAGTGTCAATGTATGATGAGCTGACTGAAGTACCTTAGGAGCAAGGGCTGTCTATTATCATGTGCATAGCTATGGACTTTTAGAAGCTGTTAAAGTAAGAAGTTAATAGCAAAAAATGTGTAGTTTACAGCTGTAAATTAACTGCTACCGTCGCATTGTGCATGGACTTTTTTCATGACAAAACATGTCACAGTAGAAAAAGCACAGATGAACATAATGAAATTAATGATGGCTGAATTCCATTATTTCTGGTATGCTGGCTCACTTCCATGGCTTAGTAGGACACTGGAATAGAACGGAACCACCGTTAATTATATTAGTAACAGCTGTGCTTTTCCTACTATGAAGAGACAACATGTCTGCTGTGAAAAGTGCTTGTTGCTGGCTGTAATGTGTTGGGCCTACTTACCCTGCGCCAAGTAGAGGATGGCCCTGGCCACCTTCAGCCTCTTGTCTCTGTCCGTCACCTCCAACGCATCCAGCAGCCTCATCACATACGCCCTCTGCTCCTCCACCGTCAGCTTGATCCACCTCCTGCCTCGTGCTGCAGGAAGGACACAACAACAAAGTGTTCAAGGTTAGCCTCAGCAGAACTTTATCTGTATCTTTCTTGAACAGCAGCCAATGTGGCTACTAGAGACAGTTATGGGGATAATAAATTCTAAACTACTGGTTAGCTAAATGCTAAAATGGACTCAGTAATGTCCGCTCTACAAGTTGACCAACATTAGCTAACTTTGGCAACCATAAACTACTGTTCAGCCCAAGTAAGGCTGTAATGACAAAACTCCAAATGAGCAAAGATGAATTGTGAATTTTGGGATTTTAAAATCTTAAGCTTAATGTGTTATCATGCTCATTCGCTTAATGTATTATTATACTCGTTAGCTTAATGTGTTATCATACTCATTTTCTTTTTTGTCAGCCTCTTAATACTTATCATCTGGTTTTAATACATTATTTATACATTATTTAAGCCACAGTGTATAGTAATTGACCTAGACATTCATAGTAATCATGTTGTAGTGTTTGCGTAAATATAGAGACTGACTGCTTTTTTTAACCTTATATTCAGGCCCACTGCATCAGCTCTAGAAGTAGCTGAAAGCTAGAGAGTGTAGGAGCATATAGAGCGGTAATTAACAGTCATGAGGAGAAAAAAGACACTACACAATATACACACCAAAAAGGGAAGATTATCAGCACTAGCATAAACTTAGTCTTACCTAAAGTAGAATTCAAACTACTACAAAAAACATACAACTGAATGAAATGCGGGCCTTCTCTGGCAAGTATCGAATTTTATTTTTCCTGCTGTGTAAGTCTTCTATTCCTAGACTCTTACACTAATATGCATTAAGGAGTGTAACATCATCATGATCAGTGGAGCACAGATATTTTATTTAAAATACTCTGACTTGCACTGTCTACTCAAGTCGGGAAACAAAAATGCTTTCTAATTTCAGCACTGTCCCCAAAAACATAATTTTCTACAGAGATTTTAAATTAGACATGCTGTGATAATCACTGTAATTTATGTGAGAGACTGATTGGGAATTTATTGGTAGTGGCAGAAAACATTGATGATATATACACACTCTCACAAAGAGCACAAGTCAAGCATGTAAACCACCCTTTGACAACTACCATACAGTGCTCACTGAACACACACACAAATACAGACACACTAATGAAAAGCCTGTGATTCAAAGAGGCAGTTCTGTGCTCTATCTCTGTAAAACAGCAGCCAGAGAAGCTCTCATCTAATCCTGCTATTCATTACCACTCAGCTTGGAGAGGAGGTGTCACACAATGGAGAACAGGGCTCATCACACTCTTTTTCTAGTCCAAATGGAAAGATGCTCTTTTGTCTGCGATGTGTGTCACAGAGACTTGAGACCTTTGTGGCTTCATGCGTATTCTCAGAGCAATCTCTGTGTTTTGCTCCACACAATATTTTAAGTATTGGTCTTCATTCCCAAAAAATTGACTTTGTTGAAACCTTCCGCAGTAAATGGAGGAAAATGACAATGAATGATTATATTATTCTAATTTGATTTAAGAAATATTCATTATTTTCACTGGAAAAAATATTTTACACAATGAAAACATGATCATTTCTGCACAAGATATTTTTTTAGCACATCAAAGCAAAAACACTGTATTAAAGCCTGATCTCTTATCAGACTGATAATGATGCCATAATCCATGTTGGAGAAGCCGCTTGGTTTTTGGTGACCAACTTTAAACGCATAGTTGGAATGGGACCTCCCATCTGTATCTGTTGGGATATTAATTCTTTGAATAGCTTAAAAGAGCAACCCTAACCCTTTGATGTGCCTGCTCACCCTCGCCTCACACTGGTCGGCTTAAAAAACACACACACTGAAGAGCAACTCTGGCTTGTGTTGAGGTGAGAAAACTGAGCTGAACACATTGCTTTTACAGCTTTCAGTGTGCAGTCGAGAAATGCACGGAGGGATGGAGGAGCGAAATGGTTTCATGACAGAAAAATTGCAGAAATACAAGCGGAGGTTGACATGTCAGTCAATCTGTAATTTTGTAATTTCACTTTTGTAATTCCCTTCAATACATATATTATCATGTGACCATGTTGAGATAGCAAAACATTACTGTATGGGAACATTTGGTTTAGTTAACCTTCAACGTTTCACTTAAGGACGCTGTTATCGAGCAGTAAACTGGACCCAGTAGAGGCATTCAAAACTAAACAAAGCCCTCAGTCTTCTTGTTTCTGTCAACTGAAGTCACATTGTTGGAGGAACTGTCAAGGTCTCTGTGATAAACAACAGCAACAACAGGCAGCGGCACCAGTCTACTCGCTGTGGACTTGTGTGTGTTTGGTACGGCACTGCAAAGCAGTGTGTTATCAGAGTGTGTGTATTTGTTGACCCTATTATGTGTTTACCTTCTCTTCCTGTGAGTCAGAGACAGAGAGGGGAGCGACACACCTGGTATGGTAAAGGTAATTTGAAAACCTTCCTTCGTCTCATTATTGTTACTCATCTTTACGTTATACGTCTACTGTGCTATGCCCCCCCCCCTTCCTCTCTCAACCCAGCCGGTTGAGCCGGGTTTCTACCTGTTAAGAGTTTTTCCTTGCTGCTGTCGCCAAGTGGTCATGGTGGAATATTGGGTCTCTGTAAATATAACTATAAACAGTATGGTCTAGACCTGCTCTACATGAAAAGTGCCCTGAGATAACCTCTGTTATGATTTGGCGCTATATAAATAAAATTGAATTTAACTGAATTGAACACATTAAAGGATGTGCAAAAACCATCATCACACGCACAAACACTCAGTACCATGGCTCCTAAAGTCCTCCTCAAAGTAGTCTCTGTTCAGGGCAAACTCTGGCTCCTCTGTGTAACTGTAGAGCTCTGTGAACAAAATAAAACAGAATTATAGCTGAAACAATTAGTCAATTAATTGACTAGTTGACTGACAGAAAATTAATGAGCTACTGTTTTGCTAATGGGTTAATCATTTAAAGTCATTTGTCAAAGCAAAAACTCTGCTGCTTCTTCAGTCTGAGGATTTGTAGCTTGTCTGGGTATTTTTATGTTTTATGGATCAAACAATTGATCAGTCCATTGAAAAAAATAATCGAAAGATAAATCGATGCAGCCCTAAATAGGATAGGATAGAATAGAATAGAACAGTTAAAACAGAATCGAAATTAAATAGGATACCTACAAACTCTTGCAGGTTAAGTGTGCTACCCTACAAAAACAAACAAAACCAACTCTGAGCTCCTGTCTCCTCAGTGTGGCTCTGATCTGTTTCCTGCACTGTCTAACAATTCTTCACATTGTCATGCATCTCCTCCTGTTCTGAGAGCAGTCGTCCTTCTTCGACCCTGAGGAGCTGTCGCTAGCAAGCCTCTGCGACTGTCCATCTGATGGGGGAACCTGGCAATGTAACTAACACTCTTGGCTAATCGGCTGCCGCTTGCCATCTACCAGGAGGACAATCATTTTGACTTTAAATCACTGCTGTTATTCAACATTTCCCTCTGACCCTCTGCTGGCTCTTAAAGAAAAATTGGTGCTGGAGAGGAGAGGAATCAAAATTAAACATGTGAAATAAACTATTGCACTAAATGATAATCATAAACATCTATCAGCATTGTTGAATTCCGCATTTTTGGCATTTATAAACCAAGCTGAAAGTCACCTAAGAGGTGTTACACAGATGCTGGAGCAATTCAGCAGTTCTGAATATATAATCACAGTGTTCACGATTACTCATAACATTAGTCATACAATGCGTCCTATGTCTGAAAAACATGTCAGGATCAGAACATTTTGTTCTGTGCCTTTCGCAGTGTGTCAGTTTATTGCCTTGATTTTTCATGAATAACACTGTAACATAAAACAGCTAAGGAATACCTGAGGACTGTAGATGCAGAATTATATTTAAAATCAAGAGTACACTGTAATGTGTTTGCTAAGAAGATATTATATTATATTATGTTATATTATATAATATCACACATAACAACCATTCATAATTTTAGCTGCAAGTCAGGCTCAGTTTTCCATGAAAAAGAAATGGATGAAAGCTACTGAAAGTGCATTTAGAAGTGGAGCTGTGTACAAAGGTTCATGAAAAAAACCTGATTTACAAAATTCCCTTGTGGGTTTGGTAGTTGGTCAGTCTTACCTGAAAGTTCAGCAGTGATTGTGTCCGTGTCTCCATACTCAAACTCCAGGTTGGGAGTCTCCATTGAGCTCTGTGAATAAGAGCAAAACACACGAGCATACATTATAGTATGACACTGAACTCAGCTCAACACATTTCCTGACGCCCACATACAAAGGAATACTGAAACATACTGTAGGCTATTCACACTTTGCAACACCTACCACTACTCTTTACTCCACTTGTGGTTAGACACTCCAAGTCCACACATCACCCACACACACTCTCCAGGCTCGTTCACAGTTTTGCCTCATCATGTGTATTTTCGAGTTGTGATTGGTGTTGATCAGTAATTTACATTTTTTCTCTCCTATCCGCTTATCCAGAGCCACTTAGTTACAAGTGCTCTCTATGGGCACACACAGCTACAGTACTGCTTTAATCAGTTTTATTGAACAGTTACAGGAGGTTCTCCTAAAAAAATGTAGTCCATCCAGCTGCAGCAGTGAGGCAATGAACAGCAATAATGCAGCACCACAGGAAGAAGTGAGGAAAGAGAGGTCACAGGAGTCAACATGGCCCCTGTGTCAGAGCAGATTAGCTGCTGTATCCAGGTGAGGGTCTCTCTTTGCTCTGACTTTAGCCTCACCTTGTGATTAGCACGTGCCCACGAGACAGACCGCACACATTAGGGTCCCGCTGGAAAAACTCACTGCTGCATGCTATCGCACAAATGCACATTTTGGGGCAACCTTGTATATTCAAAGTATCCAATTTTCAGGAATTTAAAAAAAGATAGCCGTGCTAGCAACATGACTCTAGGGATAGCAATGTCAGTCTGTCAGTCAGTCCACCACTTTGGTCCAGACTGAAATATCTCAACAACTATTGGATGGATAACTATGAAATGTTGTACAAACAATAATGTTTTACTTCTTACTTACTACTTACTTCAACATTCATGGTTTTTACCAAATACCTGCCAAATCACTGGCATTCCCATCATAGTAAACTAAGATGATGCACGTGGTAAACATTATATCTACTAAACATCAGTATGTTAGAATTGTCATTGTTAGCATGTTGATAATCTCAAAGCACAGTTGTGCCTCACAGCCTCACAGTCTTTTGTTAGCTTATTTCAAAAGCGGTATCCAATAAATTGTGAATGGGTTTCAAGAGGTCATAAATCTAAACAAGTAAAACCAAAACTGGAAGGTGTTTTTTATACACGTGCGACAACCACATACACACACTTCAGTGAGACAAGCAGAGGCGCTCTCAAATAAGTTCACATTCTGAGAACTGTGAAACAAACACTTTACTCAGGTGTAGGGAAATATAGAGTGAACATGTAAAGCATCCATCCATACAAAGCAGGCAGTGCAGTTGCACTAAGGCCATACAATAGTTAAAATAAGGCCTTGATCAAAGTCTTCTAGTATATGTATGGCGAGAAGTCTAAAAGACATATAACAGCTAAATAGTGTGGTAAAGGATTCATGCGTGATAATATCATACAGTATCATGATATCCAGAGTGAAACCTATGTATGATCACCACCTGGGACAAATACGAGCCCAACAGTAGTAAGAGAATTAGCCTGGTGACTGGAACATTCTTGGTTTTTATCTCTTTATCTTTTGGGTGGGAGTTTTGAACTGATATTGTTTCCCTATAGGGATGATTACAGATTCATTTTATGTTAATGAGACTCCACCAGCAGTACAGGCAAGCTCCAAGCTCAGTGTGTTAAATGTGTTTAACCCTATGAAAACTGCCCTGAGGGCCAGCCAAGAACTGTAAATAAGGATGTGCTCTGAGTCAGCTATCCTGGTTAAATTACTGCTGTGTGCTGTCATGTAACTTTCTCCTATAAATACCTGCTGCAACCAAGTCAGCATGATCTGAAATACACAGGATATCAGCCGGCGGTTTGTTTGTGACACCGAGCAGAAGAAATGTGATTTGATTACATTATTGCACTTGTAAACCAGGAAATGATAACAACTGGGGAGCGCAGATGATTCAACAAAATTACCCACAACTCTGAGTGTGGGTGAAGAAAGCCTGTGGGTCCTTGTGAGCAGGTGCTGCATCACTTTCTTAGCAGCTGCTTGGTATCATAATTTCACCCTTATGTAATGCAGTTTATAGCACATAACTGCTCAATATTGATCTAGTTGCAAGAGGCAAATTACGCACACATATAATTATGTGCTGAAATCATTAGACCATTTATTAGATTATAATCTTATGGATGATTAATTGTTTTAGTCATAAACAGTGCAAAGTTTGGTCAAAGTTTAGTCACATCTTAGGAAGTGCAAATAGTTACTTGCTTTTTGTATCTTTAGAAAAGAAGATGTTTCAGATTTTGTGGCTGCTGCTCAAACTATACAAGATACAATTTAAGTTTAACTTCCAAATTCCAAGTCCAAGTCAACCATTCGTACATGCCATCTGTGTCTCCGGGCAGAATTAATCCATGCTCATTATAATTTAAAATATACTCACTGTAAAATGTATAATCCAAATTTTTAGTACTGTACAATCAGTGCCAATAAAAAGTCAGAGTTGTAATTTAACAATAAGCCTCTTTTATCAATTGAACTTGGTTGCTGCGCTTTCCTATGAAAAACAACCTCAGATATACAGTAGCTATTCAGCCTTGTTGAGTGATGTCATTACTGTTGTAGGTGGCTATTCAAACACCAACATTCATCCACTGCTGCGACTGCTCAATACCTTCCCATTCATCCTGTTGTCTGATGGTTCAGTCCATTGGAAAATAGAGCTACAAACTTGCAATATTTTTCAGTATTTTTTTTTTTTTTTGATAAATGTGCTGAATTTTTTATTAATTTATTTTTTACGATTAATCGATCATTGGTTTAGTCTATAAAAATGGCCCCATAACAATTTCCCTAAGCCCAAGGGGATGTCTTTAAATTTTAAGTTTTGTCCAACTAAAGGACCATCAAAATTAAATAGGTCAGAAACAGTTCTTATCTGCTAAACCCTCGTTTTTCATTCATTCTCAACCTTGTTTTCAAAACACAGTATATTTACCAATCCTGCACATTTGCACACTTATGGATGACCTTAACTCATTTCTAAGTTGATCTAAAGTTGATCTCAACACATTTCTCTTTTAAAGGGGCACTCAACCGATTTTACAAATAAATGTCAGAGAGCTTTTTAAAGTCTGAGAAAATAACCCTGGTGATGTCATCAGGGTTATCTGATATCATCAGGGTTATCTCAGCTTGGAGACGTGGGTGAGTGGAGTTTGAAAAGAAACTAATGGTTGGATTATGGGAAGTGTATGATCTAGCATTTTTGGTGCTTGGTGCTACGGACTAAAATTTAAATTTTCTCAGCTTCTTTTTAAATCTGTTTCTTGTGAGTCCCAAAACTTTATGGAAGTGCACTACTGGATTTTTTTGACCCTCGTTGAAAAATTACTTATTAACTAATCATCAAAATAGTTGGCAATTAATTTTCTGTCATTCAACTCATTGAGTAATCAATCTACCGCAAATCTTCACATTTGAGAAGCTGGAACCAGGGAATTTGTGACGGTTTTGCTTGATAAATGACTTAACCAATTAACCGATTATCAAATTGTCATTTTTTAATTTTGTGTCATCGATTAGTCAAACAAGTTATCTCATCCTTCAGGGGTTTAATAAAGAGCCCACTGTCCCCTGGGAACCTGTCTTTCCAAACCCAACTGAGATGTCTCTTTAATTCCCAGGAGCATCAACACAGACAACCCTGACTCTCTCTTTGCCATCTCTCCCTCCCTCTCCTTCCAGTCACCCAATCCTACTCACCCTCTCTCCCTGTCCTTTTTTTCATCCAGTCTCACTCACTTTCCCTCCCTCCAGGCTCCCCTCTCTGACGCCAGCTGATAACAAAAGCCGTCCTCGCTCCAAACTGGCATAGCTTCTGTGCCTGCAGATTCTGCACCACATCAGTGTGCAAACACTGGGCACAATGTCAAGGCAGACCACCCCCACTCCTACCAACATATGCCACATAGACAACAGATGACTGCTCTACTCAGCACAAATGACCAACAGTTTACATAGACGAATGAATCAGATTTGAGGTTAACTTCACCCAACAGACAGACACTGGATCCCAGTTCTAGTGTGGTGATGCCAGGAGGCATCAACATCAACACATGGCGTTGACGTTAAGTGCTTTCAACGTCCATGTCATTCACCCAATAACAGCCCCCCCCCGAAGATGCTGTGAGATGAATATGCTCTGATTCCCTCAAAACCATTCAATGTGCTCATACAAAAGATGGGGGGTATTCATGGACTGGATTTTGGCCCTGGTTGACAGCTTTGTCTGATGTATCTGGGCTGAGCCATCCAAGAGTGAAAACCCATCTTTTTGTAATTTTTTCATGACGGGATGAATTATAGCTGCATGGCACTTAAAAAAAGCCCCCATCAGACTGATCATAAACCATACTTGCTTCATGTCTACAAAGAAAATATTATAGGGCTGCAAAGAGCTAACTTATTTCTGTTTTTGATTTTCATTAAATATTTTTTTAGTCAATAAAGTGTCAGAAAATAGTAAAAAGAATGCTCAAAAAGAGCCTGAAGTGACATCTTCATATTGTTTTGTCCAACCAACAGTCCAAACCCACATATATTCAATTTACACTAATATAAAACAAAAAAAAAACAGCCAATCTTCCCATCAGAGATACTGAGACCAGAAAATAATTTTTGCTCGATAAATTACTTTTATGATCATACTGATCATCAGATTTGCTGCCAGTTAATTTTCTTTCAATCAACTGATCGATTAATCATTTAAGCTCTGAAATATTGTCAGTTGGGCATTTTTCAAAGGCCATAAATCAGAATCTAACCACTATTATTAATAGCAATATCTAAAACATGATTTCAACTAGCGGTAATTAGTCAACTACTTGGTTGGTCGATCCACAGAAAATTAAATCAGCAACAATTTTGATAATCAATTAATTTTTTCAGGTGGTCTTCAAGCAAACATGATGGTTCTAGGTTTTCAAATGTGAGGATTTGCTGCTTTTCTTATATGATAATAAATTGGATCTTTTGGGTTTGGACTGTTGGTCAGATAAAATTAGCATTTTGAATAAGTTACAGTATATGATGGGCATTTTTCACTATTTCCCAGAATGTTATTGGCAAAGGAACTAACTGATTAATTGAGAAATTAGTCTGCAGACTAAATAATATTGAAAATAACTGTTGGTTGCTGCCCTACATTCATATACAGCAACTGTTTTTTTTAAGGTAACAAATCATGCTCTTAAAATATAAACCTATGTGTAGGGTTACAGCTTGTCATTATCAATTAATAATCAGGGTTTTTTTTGAAGAAGAAGAATTAATTTACTATGTATGCTGTAAATGTTTAAAATAATGACAAATGTCCATCACGTTACCAAAGGCCAAAGTAAAGTCTTAAACTGCCCACTTAATTTGACCAGCAAACCCATTCACATTGATATGAAATGGTAACTCTTTGCCTTTATGAAGCCTTAACCAGCAAATGTTTCCTATTGATAGGCTACGTGATGAATTACTTAAAGGTCTGTTAGATTATCATCATTGAAACTGATCTGATTTGGACACAATCCAATGTCAACTATGAGGGATAAGAACATTATAATTTATAGAAAAAATTACCCAAATAGATACCGTAAGAGAA